>NW_027616634.1:212500-225238 GCF_964187855.1 Myxine glutinosa | reverse complement strand
CCCCCCATCCACCCCTCCCTCCCCCCTCCCCCCTCCCCCCTCCCTCCCCCCTCCCTCCCCCCTCCCCCCTCCCCCCTCCCTCCCCCCTCCCCCCTCCCTCCCCCCTCCCCCCATCCCTCCCCCCTCCCCCCCCCCCCCCCTCCCTCCCCCCCCTCCCCCCTCCCTCCCCCCTCCCCCTCCCTCCCCCCTCCCCCCCTTCCCTCCCCCCCTCCCCCTCCCCCCTCCCTCCCCTTGCCCCCCATCCCCCCTCCCTCCCCTTGCCCCCCATCCCCCCTCCCTCCCCTTGCCCCCCATCCCCCCTCCCTCCCCTTGCCCCCCATCCCCCCTCCCTCCCCTTGCCCCCCATCCCCCTCCCTCCCTTTCCCCCCCTCTCCTCCCCTCCCTCCCCTTCCCCCCCTCTCCTCCCCTCCCTCCCCTTCCCCCCCCCCCTCCCTCCCCTTCCCCCCCCCCCCCCCCCCCTCCCTCCCCCCCCCACGCCCGACAACGGGTGCTAGTAAGGCATTAGATCAAATCTGCATCTCCATTTTCTTTTCTGTAAATATCGCTGCACACTTCATTACTGTGATTGTCTGTTTCTTTTTATGCATCCCCCCTTTTACATTCACTTAATTACCCTTTCTCTACATTAAAGCCCTTGCGTTCCCGCCCCCCTTTTGCATAATCCTGCTGTAATAATAAATTCCTCTTGTTGAACTTCATTTTCAATTTGTCCGTTTTTGTAATTTCCCTATTGATCCAGCGCTGTTATCGCATTAGGTCAGACTGGGAGGTTATTTTTACCCCCTCCAGAGGAGAGGGTATTGCATTTGGATTTGTTTGTTTGTCTGGCTGTCTGTCTGTTTGTCCACACAGAATGAGTATGTTTTTCTCTGCAACCTTTGGTCCGATTGCCAATAAATTTTCACCATAGGAGCGCCACCTCCTGTAGAATTTTTTATGACAATTATGATGTCATAGTCACGTGGTATGGACGCCATATTATAAAATCAGAAAAGCTTTGCCCTTCTATTTCTCCTAAACTGCTCCATGGAAAAAATTGAAACATGTCTCATTGTCAAGTACTCACCATGGAGAACAACATATATTCATGATGATTATCATGAACATGCCTTCATTATGACGTCATAATTAGACAAGTAGAACATTTGATCCGATCAGTTTTAAATTTCTTGAGCATGATCTACACAAAAATGATATGGGAGAATTAAATTTATGACATCGGTTACATGTTTTGGCAGCCATATTGTATTGAACATAAATCTACATTGTTAATAAATCACACAAACACAGCAGCTAATACACATCACACAAAATACACCACACAAACACATCCTGTTGAGGGTCTGCAATCTCTGATTGCTCTTGTACCCCAATTTATTGGCTCATTCAGTCCAACATGCATCAGTGGTAAAGCTTGGCCACCCCAATTAAGATAAGATTGCTTGCATAGCCAGGGCACGCCCCCCCCCCCCACCCCCCATTGGAAAGCTACATGGCGCAGCTAAATGATGGTCAGACAGAGGACCCTGGAACCATGTGGTAAACCAATTGGCACCCGCAGTTACCTAGCAACCCGCCGTGGTACAAAGTTGTTCGTGATCTGTGTCTCAGGCACGGTAACTTGGAGGGCAACCGAGGATGTCCCTCATGGTAGACCCGAAACCCGTAGCTGTAACAATATATATATATATATATATATATATATATATATATATATATATATATATATATATATATATATACATATCGTTGAGGCTCATGGAGGAGCTAGAACATAGAACGGATCATGACACAACAGAACAAAAGGAACAGCAGAGGGAGAGGGGGAAACGCACAGCAGTGGGGTTGAGGGACAAATAAAGAGAGACTTTGAAGATAAGGGACATGAGGAATAGGGGAGGACACATGGTGTAGCAGAAGGAGTGGGGGAGGGGAACTTATAAGATGTAGACTGAAAAAAATTATCAGGAAGGAACGCAGGAAAAGGGGAAAGTCATGGGCTTGGGGGGGAAGGGTGGATTAACGGGGGTAGAAAAGATCACGGCTTTGGGCGAGGGATGGTCTGAAAAGGTGGTAAACAACAGTTGTCTTGAAAACCTGAAGGGAATATTGAGTTGAAGAGGAAGTGGAAGTTGGTTTCACCAGTGGGGAAAAAGAGGAATGAATGAGTGGAGGTGAGCAGTGATTCTGGATTTTGTGAGTTTCACCAGAAGGGGGTTGATGGCAGAGTTTGTGCGACCTGCAGGGCACGGAAAGAGCAGAGGTTGCAAGACCAGAAAGGAGTTTGTCAAAGGCAGAGAGACCACGTGGCTTAGATTTAGAAATCCTTTCTTTCCAGCAGTTGTGATGACCCTGGTGGTGGGGTACTGCTGGTTCTCTTTCATATACAGGGTGTTTCAAAAAGAGTGATACAACTTTAAACGTTTATTTACAAAGAAACAGAAACCTTAGTAACGTGAACCAAACATTTCTTGAAAGTTTATGACATGGTATTTTCTATCACTGATTGTTATTGCAGTAAGTCACTGCTAGAGTTCGTGAGAGGCCAAGGTCTGAAATTGGCATTTACGCAAAATCCTTGTAATTGACGTTCTCGATGTGTGCCCCTCCACGGTTCAGACAGGCATTGATCCTGACTCAAATGTTCTGTCCAATTTTCCTGTAGGTCTCATGTGGCACTGCCTGGAGGTAGTCTGACACCTCCTGCTTCAGATCATCCAGTGTGGCAGGGCGGTTGACGTAGACAGAAGGGTACCCAGGGCAACGAGGTGGTTTCTGAAGAACTGCTGCAGGAAAGTGATGGTGTATGCTGCGTTGTTATGTGGGGGTGCACCAATGCACCATCCTGCATAAATCAAGTCATGCTGAGCTGGTTTGGGGTGACCTTTTGGGCTAGATCATTATGGAACTTCTGGAGCACGGCCCGGTAGAGCTCACCGTTGATCGTCGCCGTCCTGCTGTTGTCATTCTCAAACCAGTAAGGCCCTAGCATTCCCCATCTGGCATTGAAGGTGCAGAAGCATGTGACCGTAGGCCCTTTCAGGTACCCTTCAGTGATCTGCTCAGGTGGTTCTGCCCCCAGAAAATGTTGTTGTGGTTGTTGATGGCACCGTTCATACCACAGAGCCACCAATGTTGTCTTCTGCTCCACTGTCAATGGCATAGTTGAGCTACGGAGCTAGAAATCCCAGGGAACAAATATCACGATAACACCACCAAACCCTGAAAAGGAAAACGGTATAGGTCAAAAAACAAAGAAATGGCAGGAAGTCAAAGTTGTATCAATCTTTTTGAAACACCCTGTATTGCTGTAGAGGTGGCCGCTGCAGTCGTCTTACCTGTAGTTACTTTGAATACAGAAGCGAAGCCACATGCAATGGAAATGCTTGCAATTTAATTTGTCATCAATTTCGTACAAACTCTCACGCTGTTACAAAGAAACTCTGTGGCAACCGTTTTATGGCCTCCTCTCCGCTGTTTCATTTTACGGTTGACCTTGTGTATTTATTTATGTAAGTTCACCATTTCTTTACCGCATGAAATGAAACGCGGCATAGTTGTGATTGCAATAACCAATCATAGTTGGCAAATGCGTACATGGTAAAATCTCAACGACAAATCACTCAGCATCAGACTTCTGTGATGACATAATTTGAATGTTATTTCTTATTTGTGAAAAAATGTTATTTCATTGGACCCAACATCTTATATGAATGAAAGCTTTTGAGAGAGCATGCATTATGTGCATTAATATTAAATTGTGAATTATTTTTAGGTGAGGTGGAGCAAGTGTGGGGGGAGGTGGTTGTGATTAATATACATTCTATTATTTATTTATTTTAGGTGACGTCATATTGGGATTGTAAAACTCCAGTGCAGGAAACAGGAAACATCTCTGCAGGTACCGATAAAATCTGAGTCTGCCAATGAAGAAAATCTGAGTCAGCCAATTGTAAATGCTGCAATCATAAGGACAATTTCTCTGTAAATGGGAATTTCATTTGTTTTGTAAAAAAAAAAGTATATCTAAAGCCATCCTTTGTATTTGACAACCTGGTTGTATAGAAATGGTAAATTGTGTGGTTTACCATAAATATTTTGTTACATAACAAGAATAATGTACATTAATGTACAAGCCAAACACGCAAATGACTTGAGTATGATGACAAGGGTTGTAATAAAGGTTTTGAGTTGTAGTCTTGCGGACATTTTGTTTTGTGTGAAATTTGGTGCTTTGACTACCCTTTATAACTGAGAAAGTTAACACGCATGGATTAACAGCTGTAAAAGGTGTTCAGCCCCATCTGTTCTGTTGCAGTTTTTTAAATCCTGAAAATGAACTTTTAGTAGGATATATTCTTCTTCTTCTTTTTATGTAGCACAAGGCTGCAGGGCAGCATCATTGGCTGATGGTGTCACTGTGACACTGATTCAGTGCCGTCTGTAGGTTGGGGCAGGAATTTGGAATTTGGTCAGAGTGCCGGCGACGACTCACCTACTCTTCACAAAGGACACCGTGGGGTCTTTGGAGTTCACCAACTCGAGGTAGACAAGACGCCCAGTCTATATGACAGACGGCACCACACACAATTGGTGAATCACCAGGCCTGTAAAACACCGGGGTTGACAACTGGGTCAAGGTTCAAACCCAGGCTAGACAGGTTGGAGATGAGTCCTCATACCTCTAGGGCATCCTGTCAGCCACTAGGACAACTGCTCATGCAATCATAGCATACATGAGAGATATGCATCTGATCCTCGAGGTGGTAAACCAGGCATCACATTCATGAATGTGCTTTCCCTCTGTGCTTTCAGCTGGCCTTCTATCTCCAGCAAATTACTCCCTCTTGGATTGGATTGTCATTGTGAATCAGATACTTTTTTATAGTAATTCTGAGACGAGTTCATTCTTAGAACAGTGGATGATTCAGACAGATAATTTGGAAGAGGTTGCACTGACTTGTACCTCATTTGCATGAACGTACCTACTCAACCCGACCATTTCAACCCTTTTTTCTGCAATCTTCTTCTGGTTTCTTCTGCAGCCCGCTTTTATAGTCGACCCCAGTTGATTGAAAAGTTCCCGTTTGATTGATTGATGCAGGCAGTTCTTTCCCATCAAGCTTTGCGACAAATGCGTAAGGACCAGAATTAGTGGCTTAATGGTTTGAGCGTCCACTTTGAGTCTTGGAGATTGTTGAAGAAGTAACTTTCGAACCCTGGCCATGTCATACCAAAGACGTTAAAAATGGTACATGCTGCTTCCTTGTTTTAGGTTCAGCATTTAAAAAGGATTTTAAACAAAAGGATAGAGCACCTATATAATGGCCTCATCCTGTGTTGAAGTTCCTTGCAGGGGAACTCGTATTTATTATTATTATTATTATTATTATTATTATTATTATTATTACCAGCAGAGTACCTGCCCTATGGGTGATCTTGTGCCAAGCATGCAACATGTTCCTCTGACACATCCCTTTATTTTAGTGGTGTATAGGCAACAGACCACTGCCTGGATCGTTCCAGAAAATAAAAAATAACCCGGGTTACGTTCGTGAAGGAAAACATGCGTACTACTTATGTGCATGTAATAATACATCATGGTTATATAGTTCATATAATTCCGATTGGTCTGGCCCATAGGAAGACACCAGAGGCCGGAGGCCGATACACACTGTCATCTCCACAAGGCCCATGACGCATCTCGGCTCCAACCTTTCAACATTTGTTAGTCCTTTTAACAGTCGTTTAGGCCGCTTTACACTGAATGGAAAACTTATAAGGAGGGCATTGGGGGTACCAGAGTACCAAAATGAGGGACGTATGATTTTTCAGGTTACAATTGTCGGTGGAGTCAAGCCAGCGGACCAATGGATATAAAGTGGACATAAAAACACTTGCTCAAATTACTTTTAGATTATTATATCTATCTATAATTCCAGTAATCTCTGTGTGTTTGTTTGTACGTTTGTCTGTGACCGCTGTTTCTCGACAACCACGGGTCCGATATACTTTAAACTTGCCAGGTATATTGCTGGGGACCCGAGGATGTGCCTTTTCAAGGTTTCATATTAATCGGACAATTACTTACCGAGCTATGTCCAAAAAACGATTCAACCAATCAGAGAGCAGCGAGCTATCGCGTGTGCCGAACGTGGCGGACACACTCTGCCTCGGATGGCACATTTGAGAGCGTATTCATTTATTTCACGTTTGCAAACTATGTTGCCGAAACCCCGGGGGGATTGTCACTGTACTCGCAAGCCGTTCGCCGTTCGCTTTGGCGTTGCGAATGGACCAACACATTTCATGCACCAAACCATTTCATGTAAAGCGTTCGCCGTTCGCTTTGGCGTTGCGAATGGACCAAAACATTTCATGAACCAAACCATTTCATGTAAATAGAGGGGGGGATATAATTTTAGATATAGATATAGTACGGGCATGCCCTAGTTATACTAAGGAAGGACATCATTGCTTTCCTGGAGCTGTGTTTTTTTTTCCCAACTACAACAAGGCCGACCATAAAAACTCACGCTTGTTATAACAACCTCCCATTAACCAACACCAACCGACACCATGCCGACAGAAGCCGAACGATCTCGATCGACAATTAAACCACGCCCACCAACTGAGTTAGGAAAAAGGCCACACCCCAAATTTCGTCATTGGTCAAGCAAGACATGGGGTGTTTCGAGAGAGCTCGGCCATTGGTCGGCGTGACGTCAGAGAGCGAGAAAGTTAGAGGGAAGAAGAAGTCTGGTGAGCTCTCTCTCTCTGTCTGGCTTTTGTCCCTGGCGGTCGCTTTTTGGTCATGTGTGCGCCTGTGAGGAGACTTTCCAGAGCTTTTGTGAACTATGGCGATCGTGAGGAGTAATAAGGTGGCGGTTTGCGGGGCTCTTGGCACTTCGGACGAAGAGAGAGAGAGAGAGCAAAAAGAGAGCCGTCTTCACAGCTCATTCGCCGGCTCTGTGCGCGTTGCTGTCGTCAGCTTGGCGCCATATTGGGTGCTCAGGAGAGGGAAGCGTTGGACTTGGCTACCCTTTAATGCCGACTTCATTCAACAATCTCGTTGAGCAAGCTGAGTGCCGGCCGACTAAAACTAAAAGAAACAATTTCTTTTATTTTATCTTTCCCCTTGTTCGTCTCTGTATCTGAGTGGAGGATCCTCAAGTAGGAAATATTAGTTTTACCTCACCTTTCATTTTCACCACTTTCGTATTGCATTTGTTAGTCCCCTACCAGTGTACACCGTAGGGGACTATAGGTTTGCACTCCGTCTATCAGTCCGTCACGCAAAGAACAGCTTTCTGGACTTTTTTCCTAAACTCTTAATGCTAATGATTTCAATCTTGGTACATGGTTTCGTCATGATAAGTTAGATCAAGTTCGAACTTCACGACGTTTCGATCATTTTGACAAGGTTATGGCACTTTGAACTTTGGGAATTTCCCCAACAGTTTTCCGGAGTATAATTTGGAGTGCGGTAAGTCATAATACTGTCTTCTATGACAGTGCTACCCAATGCCGGTAGGGGACATGTATTGCAGAGCAATACTCAGAATGCTTGTTTTCATTAAATTCTTGTGTTGCATTTTATTTGTTGTGTGTTGTTTCTCTGTTTGTATGTTTCGGGAATAAACCCGTGTGGCTTCCGTCTGAGGTAAATGCTTTTGTTCCCTCACTCGCACGTGACGGACCAACTGCCAGTTTTGGCTACGCGCCTCGGCATGAAGGACCGTTACGCTATTAAGTCAGGTGATAACCGCCGGGCTTACGGGACAGTATGTACTGGCTTGTTTTATGGAGCTGATTAAACCTACATTTAAACAAGGAAATATCTAACTCATCACTTGACTATTAAGTGTTGTGACATACCTCCACTGACCCAGCTTTGGGAAAGGGTCCGAAAAACAATTGGGTCCAGCACGAATTGCCAGCCAACGTGGGTTGGCTAAATTAACATTGAAACGCAGTATCAGGGCCAGCTGGGTTTCCAACTCGGATTTGAGTGGTGCATGGAAATGAGGAAAGAAATCATGGCCTCACTTGGGTTTAGGCCATAGATGGGCATTTCGGTTGAATTGGTTTTTCAAACTGAGGATTGATGTTTAAATAAACATGCAATATGATGAGGCTGATTTTCATGAGTGAATAAGAATGAACAACACAACGTTTTGATGGTATCAGCTCGACGAAGGATTTAAAAAGTCCTACTATAGGCAAGGGATACGGGTTATGTATATTACAACTAAGGATAAAGCAAGATCCTGCATTGTTCTGACTT
Source organism: Myxine glutinosa (assembly GCF_964187855.1). Taxonomy (NCBI): domain Eukaryota; kingdom Metazoa; phylum Chordata; class Myxini; order Myxiniformes; family Myxinidae; genus Myxine; species Myxine glutinosa. The sequence goes on along the minus strand of NW_027616634.1, from coordinate 216,951 downwards.
CTTCTTCAGTTTGAAGAGTAAAAATAAGAACACGACTTGTTGACAACTTCATGCTGTACAAATGGAGGAATCCACAGATTTACGACGAGTCATGCTTTTTCTATACTCTGCAAACTTCTGTTGTGATAAAGGCATTGAACGCAAGATTAGTGCAACACCAACATAATTTAACAAATTGAGACCACAGGTTTATGAGGAAGTGGCAAGTGGAGGGGAACTGTTATATTTAGAAAGAGTTGAATTTGATATAACTTACTGTTGTTAAGGATGTCTTGCTCCACCGACTAATGTGTGTTTGATTCCCATGACTGCACATGCACCAACCCACACTCTGCTACCATGACAAATATGCCAAACATCTTGCAACATAGGTTAGCAGAAACAGTTGTTGTGCAGTGGACTGAAATAGATTGGTTTAAGGTTTTTGGTTTTTTTTACAACTATTATTTATTTAAAACTTAGAGCTTAAATAGTCAGCTCAGATGTAATCAGTTTAAATCAGTTATAAACATTTTCGGAGATCTTCAGATGAGGAAGCATGGGACATGTAACGAGCATTTTACTGGATTTCAAACCAAATCCTTAACATTTGTGGTTGCAGAGGATGTGAGAGATGAATCGAAGACCTCCAAATTTTGTCTTACAAACAAAACAAAGACAGTTGAGACTTCAATTTTATTATCCATCACTCATTGTTCACTCATCGTTCTGTGGAAGACAGCGAGGGAGCAGAGCGTGGCAGTTTCCAGCATAATGGTAACGTTCCCGTTTTTCCCAAGACGCCTTCATAAGCAACACGCTTTTTCCCAACACTCAGAATTCCCCTTTCCAAAAACACCTTTCCCCTTATCGTTTCCTTTGCAATAAATTTAAGTTTGATCACAGAGCGCTTGCAAAGCTCCTCAGGTTTGTCCCAAATCCCACGAGCCAATTCAAGTGTCCATCGCCTTTTGATAATGTGCACGAATCCTGATAAACCACATTTTGTCGAGTCACAAAACAAGAAAAACTAACTACGGTACTGGTTGAAACACGAACGGACATGGAAGTTGTTTTATTCCGATCTTACCGGAACCATTATTCTGAAAACACCTCAAGAAGGCTACAAGGAAGCGGTTGAGGAAAGTTTGTGAAAGATCGAAATTTATAAATTTGATATTTTTAATGGACACTTTTTTTTCCTTCCCAATTTACTGTTAGACGAGGCTTTTTTTTTTTCTAGTAAGGCAAATTTAAACATTTACTGCAGATTTTGGCACAAGCACTACGATTAGAACCCATTTTTGTCACACTCTACCTCTTGCTGCACCTTACCATATTGGTCCGACAGGTAACCCCTACAGCATAGTTTATGTTACCATCATCATTAGTGGCAGGTGAAAGCAGGATGAGAGGATGAAGCTCCAATGGGCAATGATTACAAAAATACTTGGATATATGATGTCATGTGTGGTGTGGTGTCATGCTTCAAAGAAGTCCAGGTCCCATCATTGCTATTTTCATTCTTGGCAAACAAATCTCACTGGAATTTTAAAAAGGCCTTGAAAGTTGGGAGTTGCATCCCGCAACATCAACATCATTATCGCATTCAACGCTTCCCCTTGTACCTTCATCTTCGCTCACGATCTTCAACGTGTTGCTCTAATTTGCTTTCCCGTATTGTCAGCTGGTGCTCTTCCTTGGCTTTATTCACTTTGTCTGGATGGGCTCCATTCGTAATTCCAGTCAAATCCTCTTGCGTCTGTGACGGCAACACCAGGTCATTCTCCTAACCTCAATCTGTATGACATTCGTGTCAGTCCTCACCTTAATCAATCTGGTCTTCACGTCAGCTCTTCTCACTTCAGTCCACCTGGCCTTCGGGTCAGCTCTTCTGCTCACCTCAGTCAGTCTGGCCTTCACTTCAGCTCTTATCCTCGCCTCAGTCTGCCTGACCTTCAGTTCATTTCTTTCCTCAGTCAGTCTGGCCTTCGTGTCAGCTCTTCTCCTCGCCTCAGTCTGCCTGACCTTCAGGTCATTTCTTGCCTCAGTCAGTCTGTCCTTCAGGTCAGCTCTTCTCGCCTCAGTCTGCCTGACCTTCAGGTCATTTCTTGCCTCAGTCAGTCTGACCTTCAGGTCAGCTCTTCTCCTCACCTCAGTCTGCCTGACCTTCAGGTCATTTCTTGCCTCAGTCAGTCTGACCTTCAGGTCAGCTCTTCTCCTCACCTCAGTCCGTCTGGTCTTCATGTCAGCTCTTCTCCTCACTTCTGTCAATTTGGCCTTCCAGTCAGCTTTTCTTGCTTATGTCCCTCTGATGTCATTCTGTGTTTTCAATGCTACTTTCAGGCTCTCAGGAGCGGGCCTGTGGCTTGTGACAGGCTTTGGGAATGACATTCCGTCACTGTCACGAGACATGAGGTCTATCCCCAGACTGTCATTGGCATGCTGCTGGCAAGGGCCCACCACGACACTGTCATGCAACACTCGGTTGATCTTCCAGCTGCTGACGTCAGTGGCAGCATCATTCAACAGTGGATGATACAGCAGCTGCTCTATCCGCTATCTCTCAGTTGAGTTTTAGCTTACAGAGGCCTACGTGAGGGTGGTGGTGGTGATGATGTTGATGGTGATGGTGTGGTTTAGCTTGTGCAGGTCTTTCAGCCATCTCACTTCTTTCCAGAGAGCTGGGGGTAGGTATATTGTAAGAGTAACTCTTTCAGATTATGTTGATCTGCAAGAACATTAGCATTGTCATTTGACTGAATTAAGCGTCATATCCGGTGCGAAGTTGAGTAAGAGGCTATCCACATATTTATTACATGTGCTAAAAATGCTGATGTTTTTGACACTCTTCCCACATCTTGAATTTGCAGTTCCCTCCCTTCCCTTTCTTGCCTCAGTCTGGGGATAGACCTTGACAAACTTTCCTAAGAACAAATGAAATACCGCAATCAATAACAAATATAAATATTAACAATTCCAATGAAATGAACCCCCCCCCCCCCCCCCCCCCTCCCTTCCCTCCTTCCCCCTGTTGCTATGAGAGTGGTGTCTGCACTGTTAATACATAAAAGGATCAACTGAGGGTTGTTAGCCTCTCTTGAAATTGAAAAAGAAAGATTTCGTTTTATGTCCGAAGTTTAACACAACAGGGGTGACCAGCATACAAGGAATGGCCCACAATAGGGAGCTGTTGGATACCAAGTATATCAGGAATGCACTTTCAGAAGAAACTATGCTCATTGAAAGCGTTTACTTCCAGAGTTAGGCCACATTGACATGAAAGTAGGTGTTCCGTAGCAACAGCAGAAAATAAACTAACATTTACGGTTAAAGACGAGAGAAAATCGCGCCTTGTCAAGTCTGTCTCTAGGTGTATGCTCTGTCTTCATCCCATTCCTCACCTCAAACAACAGTACTGCAGACTGCCTGCGATAAGGCAGAATGTCTGAACTCTGTCTTTACATTTAAAAATCTCGTGCCCAATCCATCCCACACTGGCCTGATCTTACCACATCTTACCCCGGCGTGCCCATGGTCTAACGGACTCTGTGTCCTTCTCACCCAAAAATGTAGAGAAAGTTCTATCTAGTTGTACCCTGCTTTGGCGATTTGCCAAGATGGCATCAGTGCCCTTGTTCTCAAATTCTGCTCTGCCATTCCTGCTCCCCCTCTATCTGCTCTATTCATTCTGTTCGCCACTTCCCCTCAGCATGGAATTCAGCAAACTCCACTCCCGTCCACAAGAAGCGTGCAAAATAAATAAATAATAAACCCTACCAACGATTGGCCAGTGCGTTTCCTTCCAATTACAAGCAAAGTCGTGGAATCCATCAACCCATCATCGACTTTCCTGTTTTAAAGCAGTTTGATCTCAAACCATCAGTTTGGATTCTGTTCCTGTCACTTAACTCTGGACATTCTACTACTCCTCCTCAGCAATGGTTGGCTGCCCTCAATCTGAAAGAAGAGGATAGACCCGTCACCCTAAACATATGTCGGGCATTTGATACAGTCTGGCATTCTGCTTTGCTTGTCAAGCTCTCTGCCTGTGGCATAGAATTAAGCCCACCTTCATTCCTGGATTTATGACTTCCTCAGCTCATTCAGTAAATGTGTTCCCAACAATGGGACCCTCTCCTGTCTTCGTGTCAGCTTCGTGTCTAACTGCTATGGGCTGGCACTCCAGCATCACCTCTGCCTCTGCTGGATTCTGTGGGATATAAAGCTCTCAGAATTATTAGAATGCCCGTGATGAGGCTGAACCATAAGGTCATTTGCCCTCACATCTCATCTCAGGCAGGTGGATGGTCTCTGTTTTCCACCGTCTACTCTTCAACATTGCTCCCTCCGCTCTTTCAGTCCTCTTATCCTCTCAGCAATTACAGGATGCATGTGTTCTTCCAGTAACCTCTCCAGCTTAAACTTCCAAAATCCAGGTCGACTGCACACAAATTTTTTATTCATCGCTT
>NW_027616634.1:0-207500 GCF_964187855.1 Myxine glutinosa | reverse complement strand
TTTGAATTACGTGGTGGTGAGGTGTTTTAAATTACATGGGGGTGAGGTGTTTTGAATTACGTGGTGGTGAGGTGTTTTAAATTACTTGGTGGTGAGGTGTTTTACATTAGGTGGTGGTGAGGTGTTTTAAATTACATGGGGGTGAGGTGTTTTAAATTACATGGGGGTGAGGTGTTTTGAATTACATGGTGGTGAGGTGTTTTAAATTTTGTGGTGGAGGTGTTTTAAATTATGTGGTGGTGAGGTGTTTAAAATTATGTGGTGGTGAGGAATTACATGGGGGTGAGGTGTTTTGAATTACGTGGTGGTGAGGTGTTTTAAATTATGTGGTGGTGAGGTGTTTTAAATTAGGCGGTGGTGAGGTGTTTTAAATTAGGTGGTGGTGAGGAATTACATGGGGGTGAGGTGTTTTGAATTACGTGGTGGTGAGGTGTTTTAAATTACGTGGTGGTAAGGTGTTTTGAATTACGTGGTGGTGAGGTGTTTTGAATTACTTGGTGGTGAGGTGTTTTAAATTACATGGTGGTGGGGTGTTTTGAATCACGTGGTCATGAGGTGTTTTAAATCGCGTTGTGGTGAGGTGTTTTGAATTACGTGGTGGTGAGGTGTTTTTAATTATGTAGTGGTGACGTGTTTTAAATTACATGGGGGTGAGGTGTTTTAAATTACATGGGGGTGAGGTGTTTTAAATTACTTGGTGGTGAGGTGTTTTAAATTACGTGGTGGCGGGGTGTTTTAATTTAGGTGGTGGTGAGGTGTTTTCATTTACGTCGGAGTGAGGTGTTTTGAATTACATGGGGTGAGGTGTTTTAAATTACATGCGGGTGAGGTGTTTTGAATAATGTGGTGAGGTGTTTTAAATTACTTGGTGGTGAGGTGTTTTAAATTAGGTGGTGGTGAGGTGTTTTGAATTACGTGGTGGTGAGGTGTTTTGAATTACTTGGTGGTGAGGTGTTTTAAATTACATGGTGGTGGGGTGTTTTGAATCACGTGGTCATGAGGTGTTTTAAATCACGTTGTGGTGAGGTGTTTTGAATTACGTGGTGGTGAGGTGTTTTTAATTATGTAGTGGTGACGTGTTTTAAATTACATGGGGGTGAGGTGTTTTAAATTACATGGGGGTGAGGTGTTTTAAATTACTTGGTGGTGAGGTGTTTTAAATTACTTGGTGGCGGGGTGTTTTAATTTAGGTGGTGGTGAGGTGTTTTGATTTACGTCGGAGTGAGGTGTTTTGAATTACATGGGGTGAGGTGTTTTAAATTACATGCGGGTGAGGTGTTTTGAATAATGTGGTGAGGTGTTTTAAATTACTTGGTGGTGAGGTGTTTTAAATTAGGTGGTGGTGAGGTGTTTTGAATTACATGGGGGTGAGGTGTTTTGAATTATGTGGTGGTGAGGTGTTTTGAATTATGTGGTGGTGAGGTGTTTTAAATTATGTGGTGGTGAGGTGTTTTAAATTATGTGGTGTTGAGGTGTTTTAAATTAGGTGGTGGTGAGGAATTACATGGGAGTGAGGTGTTTTGAATTACTTGGGGTTGAGGTGTTTTAAATTACATTGGGGTTAGGTGTTTTGAATTATGTGGTGGTGAGGTTTTTAATTAGGTGGTGGTGAGGAATTACATGGTGGTGAGGTGTTTTAAATTATGTGGTGGTGAGTTGTTTTAAATTATGTGGTGGTGAGGAATTACGTGGGGGTGAGGTGTTTTGAATTATCTGGTGGTGAGGTGTTTTAAATTACATGGTGGGTGAGGTGTTTTGAATTACGTGGTGGTGAGTTGTTTTAAATTACGTGGTGGTGAGGTGTTTTGAATTATGTGGTGGTGAGGTGTTTTAAATTACGTGGTCGTGAGGTGTTTTGAATTATGTGGTGGTGAGGTGTTTTAAATTATGTGGTGGTGAGGTGTTTTAAATTATGTGGTGGTGAGGTGTTTTTAATTAGGTGGTGGTGAGGAATTACATGGTGGTGAGGTGTTTTAAATTATGTGGTGGTGAGTTGTTTTAAATTATGTGGTGGTGAGGAATTATGTGGAGGTGAGGTGTTTTGAATTACGTGGTGGTGAGGTGTTTTGAATTACGTGGTGGTGAGGTGTTTTGAATTACGTGGTGGTGAGGTGTTTTGAATTACGTGGTGGTGAGGTGTTTTGAATTACGTGATGGTGAGGTGTTTTGAATTACGTGGTGGTGAGGTGTAATCGTCCCAAACTTCTAGTCTGCACCTACCCCTCCCGTATGTACGTGCTGAGGGGTTCCTTTTTGAATTTTACATATTTTTTTAACCTAAGCATTGAACCTAAATTGTTTATAAAAATGTAATATCACAAACACTACAAATAAATTTGTGCAAAATAATTGTTTGTGTTATGATTGGTGTAAATCATGAACACAGCAACTCAGGTACAGTCATTAGCCTCAGCTAAAATAAGCCCGTTCCTCAGTGACGACGCGGAGCCAAGCTAGTATATATATATATGCAGTATATGTATTTGATCATTTACTCCGACTCACCTCAGCCCCGCTTTCTGGGCATGGCCCACAGACTTCGTTGCTGTGTGTGTTCATGATGGCGGTTTTGACATATGGGAAGTCCAAGTACGACATTGGCAGGGCCATGTGAAATGTCAGCCGATGGCACCTGTTAAGCGAGAACCGTATGAAGATCAGTCAGAGAGTAAAGTACTGTACCTTGAGAACAGGGATGCAAGAGGACATGGTACAGTCATTGTGAGGAATAACAATCCAGGTGACGTTAAATGTAGAAGGTAATGGGCACAGTGGAACTCGGTAGGAGAAGCACGATACTAAAGTGGAAAAGAGAACCCAGGCATGGCAAGAAGCTCCACATTCTAACCAGAGCAACTTACAACTGGATCACATGGAATTCCTTCTTGTCGAAGATCGACAGGTCGTTCAAGGTTTAAACCTGGGTTGGCCTGTTTGACGTTTTCATCTGAACCCAAGACTCATAATGCTGGGATCCCATGCAAATTTAAATCCCATATAGTAGTCGTACGTGGATTTGTCCAGTGTCTACTCGTGTCGTTGTAAATCAGATAAAAGTATATTCTGTCCTTATGCCTTTGTCCAATATGTGATGTTGGTCCAAGTTCCAGAATGAGCTTTAGATGCTTTTGAAATATAATGACGAACAAACCCTTAACTCAAGACTAAGATTGCCAGGAGAGGACCTGCCCTCGAATCCTGTTCTGCCGTGCATTGATTATTAAATTATATTGCTATGTGAGAGTTAACCAATGACTGTATGTATTAGTTCGTCTTCATGGTGTTCTATACGATGGGTGAGGGAGGTTGCCTTCCAATTTCTGGATAGTTGGTTGTAGACATCACCCGCCCAGTGTGTTACTATCGTCCTGACTTAGGAGCGTTAAAGTGGTGCCCAGAACCATCTTACAGTCTCCGTGTCAGGATGGATGGTCTTACTTTCTGTCTCACTCAAACTACAGCTACCTGGCTAGCTTTAATCTTTCTCGCAAACAAACATCATCCACTTTTTATCATACACTTTTCTTCTCTTTTATTTAATTAAGGCCTGGCCTTGATGAGGGCTATACAGTCCGTGCCTGGAGCCAAGTTCTTCTTGGCTCCAGAAGGTGTATGGACATCTGGTGTTGTCCTCTATGTCATCCTCTGCTCTTTCATATGGGTGTCATCCTCTGAGGGTCATCCTCTGCTCTATCATCTGGGTGTCATCCTCTGAGGGTCATCCTCTGTGTCATCCTCTGCTCTATCATCTGGGTGTCATCCTCTGCTCTATCATCTGGGTGTCATCCTCTGAAGGTCATCCTCTGCTCTATCATATGGGTGTCATCCTCTGAGGGTCACCCTCTGTGTCATCCTCTGCTCTATCATATGGGTGTCATCCTCTGAGGGTCATCCTCTGTGTCATCCACAGCTCTATCATATGGGTGTCATCCTCTGAAGGTCATCCTCTGAAGGTCATCCTCTGCTCTATCATACGGGTGTCATCCTCTGAGGGTCACCCTCTGTGTCATCCTCTGCTCTATCATATGGGTGTCATCCTCTGAGGGTCATCCTCTGTGTCATCCTCTGCTCTATCATATGGGTGTCATCCTCTGAGGGTCATCCTCTGAGGGTCATCCTCTGTGTCATCCTCTGTGTCATCCTCTGCTCTAAACCTCTGGGTGTCAAGTGATGAAGCAGCACGTACCATTTTTTATATCTTTGCTATGACCTGGTCAGTGTTAGGGTTAGCCGACCTCCCAGATTCATGGAGTATACTCTAACCACAGCACTACTGAGTCTGGTAGTATGAAAGCATTGGTGTAATGAAAGTGACAGCTACAAAATGACATACAGAATGCCAATCCAAACCTCAGCAACTAAATTATCACTACCGCACATAAAAATGTTAAAGGATGCCCATCAATAAGAGGATAAAGAAAAAGCTCCTTTACTTTTACAAAACAGACCCCTGACAGGGTAAGCACACCTGTCATAGATGTAGACATCACCATGGCTGCCACCACTGCCGTGCCATTGCTCAGTGGTGTTGGCAGGTGTCTGGCACACAGTGGCACGTTCTTTTGCTGCACGGTGGAGGTGATGCAATTTGCGGCGTGAGGATGTGTCAGCAGAGTTAATGAGCAGCAGTGAAGGTGCAGGCAGGCCTTCCCGTGCCAGACTGCAGTGCAGCTCCGTGAGCCTTGCGTAAAATAAGGCAACCCAAATAGTTATTGCAACACTTATTTGGAAAAACAAATCCTCCAAATTACGTCATACAGCACCTCCACCTCCTGTAAGCCAGTCCAATATAACCCATGGCAGGACAAAGGCCTCCATTGTTGTTGGAGGGATTGGGTAGGTTGTTTTTTTTTTTTTCAAAATGTGCACTGTTAAAATTGACTGTTTTCTGATTGAATTAGAACTGGTCCTGCCGGTGAGGGCTAGTGTCCATTTGTGTCAGCAGCCAGGTAGAACAGGTTCTAATGGTCAGTTTCATGCTTTGACGACCTAATTGCAGTCCATGCCATTGACATCATGTGCTGCAACCATGATGTCATTGGAATAGTTTGGAAATTCTTGCCACACAAAGCCAAAGCTCTTGTTACTGTGAAGTGTTCAAAATAGATGAAAATAAGGATGTACGAGGGTCGTCGAAAAGGTTTTTTTTGTTTTTCGTATACAAGATCGAGGCTCGTGTAAGAGCTAACATTGATTACAAAAAGACAAACTGACGCATAAAACATATGATAAAGGGAGCGGGAGACAAGATGGGGAGAGAGGGAAGCACACAAGTACAACATTTGAGAGCAGCGACATCGGGAGATCTGTGGGAGGGAGAGGGCTTGGGAGAAGGAGGCGTGGGAAGGGGAGGGCGGGGTGGGAGAGGTAAAAAAAAAAAACACATGCACACTGCTAGGACTTCCAGGAAAGAAGTCGGTATTTCAAAAACGTGGATCTGGGGTGAATTAACGGGGGTAGAAAAGATCAAGGTTTTGGATGGGGGAAGATAAGAGATGGTGGTGAGCAGCTGTTTTAAAGAGCTGGAAGGAGGAGTGTGTGGTGAAAATGAAGAAGAAGAAGAGCCTTCGTAGGCGTCGGGCATATTGGATGCCTATTTAGGGGCAACCGCTCGGTGAGCGAGGGGGTCAGTATCTTGTCTACTGAATGAGTTATGCAGAGATGAGCGCTGGATCTGCGCTCGATCTTCTTGGTAAGAAATGACTGGGATTGATGACTCATGTTCAGAATACTTGGCTTTGCTTTATAATGCTTGATTAGTTTTGTCGGACTGATGATATTATTGCCTGTTGCGTAGGATGCCAAAGATCGATTTGAATAAAGCTTCGTATCTTGAAGTGAGGTCTGGAAGCTTTTTCATACAGAGTGGGATTGAAGAGAGTGTGGGAGTTTGTTCCAGAGGCGGGACAAAAGAGGCATGAAGGAGTGAAGGTGAATAGAGAGTCTTGATTTTAGAGAGATACTCAAAATAGTCCAAGCAATGACAAGTTCATAGTTATTTTTCAATATTCAAGTGGATATATAATTTGTAAGCAAATAGTTTTCTTGCTAATTATATGAGTCACTCCAAAAGTATGCCTCACAATGTTTTTACAACACTATATTTATCCTAAGGCATTTTTACTTGTGCAGTGTATAGGTACATCCTTCCCGCCTCATATGACGACATGGTATTCATCGAATACTTACCCTGCGCATTCAACTTGGTGCGAGCCAACTCTTCTGTTTTTGAACGGTTTTTTTCTTTGATCCAATATGGCTGCCAGACCACGAGCGCGATGACATCATATATTTATATCTTCTAATATAATTGTTGTGTCGATCATGCTCAAGAAATATCAAACTGATCTGACTAAGCGTTGTGCTTGTCAAATTATGACGTCATAATTAAGGCACCAATGACGTCATTGTTAACAACAATTATTCCCCATGCGGAGTTTTTTTTTTTTTTTTTTTTTTTTTTTTTTTTTTTTTTTTTTTTTTTTTTTTTTTTTTTTACAATGAGCCACGTTTCAATTTTTTTTCCATGTATTGCTTTCGGAGATATAGAGGTGCAACATTTTTCAGTTTTTCCAAAATGGTGCCTGTAACACGTGACTTATGACGTCATATTTAACATTAAAATATTATACAGCAGGAGGCGAGCCTCTTATGAAATTTTCGGCTCCATCGGACTAAAGGTTGCGGAGAAAAAAAAAAAAGAATACTGATCGGATTGAGCGTTATACTTGTCGAATTATGACGTCAGAATGAAGGCACCGATGACATCATTAACATATCTTATTCTCCATGGGGAGTACTTGACAATGAGCCATGTTTAATTTTTTTCCATTGAGCGGTTTCGGAGATATAGAGGTGCATCGTTTTTCCAAGATGGCGTCCATACCACGTGATTTAAGACGTCATAATTATGAATAACAAATTTCTATAGAAGGAGCCGCTCCTATGATGAAAATTTTGTGTCAATCAGACCAACGGTTGGTGTGAAAATGAATTTTAAAAATGGCGATGTACGTAGGTACGCCACACGTACGTACGCACCCGATTGCCTAACCCTGCTTTTCGTTCCGCGAGCACAGGGTAATGATTACATTGTCGGGAACATGTGTTGGTGCTGTACCAGTCGTCAAACATGGCTGCCCCTATGGATGCCCGTCAGAAACAATGTGCTGTTATTGAATTATTGGTGTGTGAGAAGGAGAGTATTGGAAATATCCATAAACGTCTACAGAGGCATCCGGGGACGATGACATCATCTCCAGTACAGTTGGTGGATGGACCAAGCGGATAACCTCCGCAGGAGTTGAACATGCCAGATATGCGTGACTGCTCTCACAGTGGCAGGTGACGATCAGTATGGAATGCCAATGTTGAAAAGGTGAACAACTGAGACTTTATTTCAACGGCACATCAGGGGCACGAACTCAAGGCCCGAAGGTCTCAAGGCAGCCATCTTAACCAGTAAGCCAACAACAGGCTAACGATTCGATGAAACATCCCCATTACAGCAAGTTGATCACCACGCACAACATTTTGCTTACGTTGCAGGTGAGGGATGGGCTGCACGGCAGGTGCCAAGAGATACAGGTGAAATTACGCAATCAGGTTAAGATAGTTGCACATAAATGGCTGCATTTTCCCAAAACAAAGCTGCGTTTCAAAACTCACAATTTGAGATAATAGCTGACTTCGGTTATAAAGGTCAAAGTGCTTTAAAATGCTTAGTCTTGGAAGTTTTATCTATTTGCAAACACACCCAACGCACCTTCTTGCTTGCTTCACTCAGAATGCTCAATTAGCAGAAAGGAGAGCAACCACACGAACACTCGCCCCGTCAGCCTCTGCTTGCTGCCAAGTCGGGCCCTCCATGCACATGGCTGGAGGTCCAGGTCCAGGTCCCCCAGGCTCCTCCATGGCCACACATGCCAGTAAAGCCAAGAGCGAAGAGGTGAGGAGAAGGAGAGACCCTTCCCCCCAACCCCCTCCTCTGAATTGAGGCCGCCCCATTATGGGGGTTGGCCACTTCCTCCTTTTGTGTCTTCTCTGGAAAAAAGATATCAGATAGGATTAGTAAAATGACCAAATTTGTAACTTATATTTGGCTCTTCTGTCGGGTAATACAAGAGCCTTTTGGCAAGATGGCCTAACCTCCAAGCATCTGGTCCAAGTTCAACTCAGTAAAATGGAGGCCTAGTATTTCAATGTCTGCGGGCGCTGTTTCATCATAAAACATGTTGTGCTCTAGTGGTGATTTAAGCAGGCTATCCTGACTGTATCCGTGGCTACAGAATAGCGTATGGTAGAGTATCTTTCATGAGAGTTGGGCCTTTGCGGTCAATACCTTAACCAGAATGTTCTACCTATGTGGATCCTTGAATGCCTCCGAGACTTAACTTTGAGCTTTTCACCGTTGATCAAATGGTTTCGATCAATCATGGGTGAACAAGACACGACTGCCTCCCCATACATTAAGGTTAATGTGGAATTCACTGAAGTTGAAGTGGCTGCTTGAGTTGAAGCATTTAAATGTCAAAAAAACAGAATTCCAAGATTTGATGGATATCGATCATTCCATTTTTCCACCCGAGAAATGTACCATTGAGTAGCAAATAAAGACTTGGTTATCTTTCATTATAATTTTTTTGCCGATGCTGAAAATGGTGGTGCACAAGAGGATAGGTGACTTGTACCATAATTAGATAGTGCTATTCACCCAACAACGACCTTTATCACCATCACCCTCCTAAACCCCACTCACCACCAGGGGCCAAAAAATCAAACAAGAAATGTGTTATCCATAGTACGATACTTGCGAAATACCTAAAATAAGCTGTTGACCTTTCAGCATATGTTGACATTTTGGCATATGTTGACCTTTTGGCATATGTTGCCCTACAAACTATTGGTGGTTGAATTTAAGGGTCAAGTATGCAAATCCTCTTCAAATTTCAAGTCAATCAGGTGAATATTGACAATTTTAGAAATCTGGCCTATGTTGACCTTTTGGCCTATGTTGACCTTTTGGCCTATGTTGATCTCAAAAATAATTGGTGTTTAAATTCAGTAAACTGATATGAAAATCCTATTCAAATTTCAAGTCAATCAGGTGAATATTGACAATTTTAGAAATCTGGCCTATGTTGACCTTTTGGCCTATGTTGACCTTTTGGCCTATGTTGACCTCAAAAATAATTGGTGTTTAAATTCAGTAAACTGATATGACAATCCTATTCAAATTTCAAGTCAATCGGATGAAAATTGAGGATTGTCCAAATTTGACAAAGTTGTTGACCTTTGGCCTATGTTGACCTTTTTAACCTCAAAATCAATAGGCTTCTTCCTTGTGACAACTCTACCATTTGGTGAAGTTTCGTTAAAGATTGTTTTAAAATTGTGACCTCTAGGCGATTGACATACAGACAAACAGACAGAATGAAAAATTACTCATAGAGCGACGCTTGGCAATCGAGAACAAAGCAGAATGGCACTCAGTAGAGCATCCTTTTGACCTCTTAAATAATTGGTGGTTGTATTCCGTGACCTGATATGCAAATCGCCTTCAAATTTTAAGTTAATCGGATGAAAATTGACAATTTTATGTTGAACTTTTGGCCTATGTTGGCCTCAAAAATAGTTGGTGGTTAGTTTCAGAAAGCTGATATGCAAATCCTCTTCAGATTTCAAGTCAATCGGATGAAAATTGTGGATTTTAGAAATTTGAGAAAAGTGGTTGACCTTTGGCTTATGTTGACCTTATGACCTATGTTGATCTCAAAATTAGTTGGTGGTTGAATTCAGTTAGCTGATATGATAATCATTTTTTCAAATTTCAAGTCAATCGGATGAAAATTGAGGATTTTAGAGATTTGAAGAAAAGTGGTTGACCTTTGGTCGATGTTGACCTTTTGACCTAAAAAAATTAATAAGATTCTGTCCAACCACCAACTCTGCCATTTGGTGAAGTTTCGTGAAGATCGGTTTTAAATTGTGACTTGTGGGCAAGTATAAGTGAGCGGACAGACAAACACACACATGTCCTTGTGCTTGCCCCACTATTCCCGTTGCCCAACTCCCACCACCCCCTCACCAAGTGTTGTAGACTTGGCATCCTGTTGAAAAAGCAGATTTGATATTTTAGGTTTTTTTTTTGTCTACTAAGTCGAGGCTCGTGTAAGAGCAAACACATATAACATTTAATAAAGGGAGCGGGAGACAAGAGGGGGAGAGAGGGAAGCACAACAGTAGATAACAGGGACATCGGGAGATCTGTGGAAGGGAGAGGGTTGGGACCGGGTACACGGGATAAAACGAGATGGACACCATGGAAATGGGTTCGGTTCGGGAAAGAAAACAGGAAATATGAAAAAGTTGGGTTTGGGATGTGTTAATGGGGGTAGAAAAGATCAGGGTTTTGGATGGGGGAAGATAAGAGATGGTGGTGAACAGCTGTTTTGAAGACCCGGAGGGAGGAATGGGATTGAAGAAACTTTAAGTGATCTGAGCATCAACTTTTTCGCAGCAAAGCTGGCTTAATTGGCTCATCACAGCTTATGCTAACTTTTATACAGAACTTCTGCAAGGTATCCTTTGCCATGGTGAAGAAGGGCAATTAAAAGGTTTCCAATGTAACATCATTCCATGAGGAGGATATGTCAAAAACAGACCCTCTCAACAACAAAGAACAAGTCGGCCATCTTCCCCATCAAAAGCGAAGCAGTGAAATTGATTGTTGGAGTAGATCTTAAGATTCGTCTATTCTCTTTTTCTGATCATCGATTCATTTGTCCTCTGCCCAGGTCATTCCACCCTGGACATGCTGCTTCTCTCTCCACAATGGATGGATACCCTTAATCCCAAACTATAGATCAATCGGTACTGCCTGGCATCATGTACTGCTTTCCAAATTGTTAGCAAATGTTATCCATCGTCCCTTCCTGGACCTGCTGTAACATTCCTTTGTGGTTTAACTTGGTGAAGGTATCCTTTGGTGAAGGTGAAGATGGCTGCCTCCTTCCACTGTGCTATTCTGTGAGGTCGTTCGGGTGGATGGCTCGCTCTTCTTAATTATCCTTCTTTGCGGAAGAAGAAGAGAGGAAATCTAGGAAGATGGAAAACTTGTGACAGAGTTGGGGCATTTATTTAGGGTACCGGTAAATACATTTTTCCCAATGACATCACCCACTCATCTTGGAACTCGTAATTTCGCAGAAATTGATATTCATAAACCAGCAAGTGCAGCCCAATGATCTCGATGATTGGGAGGAATATAATGTGACAAGTCATTGAACCAATCACAATGCTCTAAAGCCATCACGTGATTGCCATGTCATGTCAGCCTCCATTGTTAGGGTTGGTGTACATTCACCCTTTGATCTTTACTTTCTGTGTGTATTCTTTGAGCAATCTTTGTGAGCTTTAAACAACAAAATTCTTCAAGGACACCATTTGTTTTATTGCCAGTCGACAGTCGTACTTATATTGCCCCTTTAATGGCAGACGCATACATGGCAAGGACTTATCTGCAGTATGATGCCACTCACTGCGTCTAAAGGTCAGATGCAAAAAGAGCTGGGAAGGGGGGGGGGGGGGGGGGGGAGGAACTCGGTTGAAGTTCAGAATACCAATCCGGTTACAAAACCGAATCATCATGCCACAAAATGGAGAAGAAGAGTGGGAGACGGGGCTTGTGATGCCCCTGAGCCCGGCCCACTGTCCTCCCAAGTGGGATGAAGTCGATTTACTGATAGATCGGATTGATGTAGTGCTGATAGTGTGGAAGAGTATGCATGATGGGCCAAACGGCCAACTCCTGTGCCCGAGTTTGTTGTACTTGTGCAGTATATGCTTGTACACACGATATAATATTGGTTTCCAATACTGAAAATAGAAGTAACGTTTCGAGGATTCATGACGAAGCTTTTGAGCAAATAAGTTTGCAAATTTAGTCAAAATACTCTTCATTCCCCTCATCAGTGATGGTAAGATTGACGATTTAAGTGGTGTTCAATGAGTATTTACTTTTATGTGGAGATATTACCTCAACTAGAAAGCATCTGAAAATGCAAAACCATACGTATCCGTTTGTATTCAGTCATCTTCTTCTTCTTCTTCTTTCATATTCTCAAATACCAAAAACAGTTAAAAAAGAAAATGAAAATTGATGATTTTATGCAGCCATGACCTTTGACCTTTGATATAAAAAAACCACTCCATGCTGCCTTGACCTTTGACCTTTGATCTAAAAAAAAAACAATCCGCTTGTAGCTTTTGATTGGTGAACCAATTTAGTGACCCAATATGCAAATTCTTTGAATTTCAGGTCAATCGGATGAAAATTGATGATTTTATGTGATCCTGACCTTTGACATAATTATTAATTTGCCTTCTCCATATCTTCTTATTATAATAGAGCAAACGTATATGGTTCTGTCGTTATGTCGTTTTGTCGCTATGTTTATATGCGACTAAAATGTCTTCTTCTTCTTCTTCAAATAAAATTACCACCCTCTTAATTAACCCTCTTAATTGCGTTAAGACTGCTGAGACCCCTCAGATCTTTGACGACCCTTTAATTCCCCCAAGACCCTTCAGACCACCAAGACCCATAATACCCTGAAGACCTCCAAAGACCCAAAATACCCTTCAAGGCCCCGAGGCTCAAAAAGACCCTGAATACCCAAAAACCCAAAAGACCCAAAACACCCCGAAGGCCCAAAACATCCCGAAGACCCAAAACACCCCGAAGACCCAAAACACCCTTGAAGACCCAAAAACACCCCGAAGACCCAAAACACTCCGGAGACCCAAAACACCCCGAATACCCAAAAGAACCTGAAGACCAAAAAGACCCCAAAGACCCTTAAAGACCAAGAAGAACCAAAAGACCCTTAAGACCCAAAAGCCTCTGATGACCCAAAATACCATGAAGACCCAAAACACATCAAAGACCCAAAATGCCTTTAAAGGCCCAGAGGATCCAAAAGATCCTGAAGATCCAAATGGCCCTGAAGACCCAAAACACCATGAAGACCCAAAAGACACCGAAATAGTCAAAGATGCCTACCCCTCTGAAACGACGTGTGGTGAGGCGCGCGTAGCACGCTGAGTCACGCTAGTTATCATAATAAAGCTTTGGTGAAAATTTGATGACAAAACTCAAATGGTAAATTGAAATTTCAGGTCAATTGGATGAAAATTTGTGATTTTATGTGTTGCTGACCTTTGACCTTTTGACATAATTATTAATTTGCCTTCTCTGTGTTATCATAATAAAAATTTGGTGAAAATTTGATGACAAACCCCAAATGGGAAAAACGTTACAGGATGCACACACACACACACACACACACACACACACACACACACACACACACACACACACACACACACACACACACACACACAGTGATTGCAAAACCCCGTCTCCTGCTGCTGCGCAGGGGACGGGCTAATTACATCAAACCATGCAATGCCAATTAAAAGTCTTATAATAAATTAATAATTCAGCTTGCCTTGAACTCAATGCGAGGTTAGCCATCCATCTAATTATTACGTATGCAAATTATGAGCACGCCCCACAGTCACCCCAAATCCCACGCCGGTATGCCCTTCCCATATCTCGTCCCAAAACCTTTCTTTCTCTCCCATATTCTCCTTCACTGAACTTTTAATTTGTTTTTAACTCTTCTCATCTCCAACTCTATAACACACAAGGACAGCCAAGTTAAGTGCATGTTAGAAATCAAGTGCCTGTGTTGCCATGTGAGCTTTTCTGGGGAATTAGGGAAGTTAGGGAACTTATGGATAAAAACATGAACCGGATAATTAAACGATGCACGGCGAACTCTGCGCAACAAAACATAAGTGGATACTCACGGTTGAACAGCTTTTGTCTGAACTTTATAAGGTGAAAGTAACCTCAAAGCTTCACGCAGTGTAGGGGAATAAATACTGAATCCCACTCTTTAACCACGCCCCTTTCCCCGCCTCCTCGATTATCCACCATTCAGCATCTTATCCCAAATCCACGCCCCTTGATGCATGCTGATGTGATTGGTTGATATTTAGCTCCTCCTACTCTTCCGTTTGCTCTCTGCCCCACTTCTACTTTTGACTCTCCCTGACTTTTCCCTCCCATCTCCCTCGGTCGATTCTCACAATAACAAGCATCATGTGTAACGATTCATCGCTCGCTTCCTCCTCCCATCGTCCTGCGGACATTTTGATGAAACAAACAAGATGTAAAACCACATCGGTTTGAATCCTTTCTCTATTGACTTCAATCATTGTCGCCATTAAGTGATGATACAATAACTCAAAATATGACCATTCACATAATCGACCATTTGGGTTTTTTGGATACATGGTCGAGGCTCATGGAAGAGCTATAGCGGAATGCAAGGGAACAAAATTGAAAAGAGGAAACACCAACAGGAGAGGGTAGGACATATGGTAGCCTATGATCCAATTCCAGAAAGAGCTCTATCTAAGGAGTTTGCTGCACCCCCCCACCCTCCCCCCTGATACCAAGGTTTGACGATTGATTATTGTTCCTGAGCTATTTAGGAGTGGGAATCCATTTGTCAATCCCAAAGCCTGCAAGGGAAAAATGTCAACAGCACTTTATGTTAGGTGGGTCGAGGTGGATAAGCGTAAATTTTCACACGCTTCAAAATGGGGGGGTATGGGTGTTAAAGAGTCTATAGTGCTTCTTGGTATACATTAATCATGACATATCATAAAACACTGGAAAGAGGAATGAAATACCTATCCTATGGTATATCCTTGGAATAAATCAGACAATAATTGAGGTGAATATGATAATTTGTGTATCTTGTCCGTAAGTATGCGTAGCCGTTAAAAGCGAACATTTCGACTAAAGCATATCTTACAATCAATCAGGAACCACTATAAACCGCCAAAGGTCAACTAGATCTATTACATTAGAAGCCTTAGGGCGCCATATGAATAAAACAGAATAAATACATTGAAAATATACCGATGAATGTACACTTTCAACCGTTTTTACATTGCTACCCAGAAATCTGTGAATACGGTTCGCGTCGATTGCCACTTAGGGTGGGGTTGCTTTTCAGGCTGCCATCTTAATTTGAATGAATTGACCACTACGTGATATGTATCACATGAAAGCATACTGAATTACCTATCCGATGGTGTATTCATGATCACTTTCAGATAAATGTTCACCTCTGCAAGGGACTTCACATCACGATTGGCATCAATACCTCATGCCGCGTCAGCGGACATTTTGTGTTTGGGATGCTTTTCAGACTTAACTTCAGTGTGACATCACTGAATAATAACCGCTGTATATCATTACTAAAAACAATATTGAATTACACATAAATGTTATATTAATGATAACTGTGTGGTATGTTTATTCAACATCAAGAACTTCACATCAATACGTAACTTTCAATTTCTTATCGGACATTCATAAAACTATGACGACAAACAGCCAATACACTTGGCATGGTGTTGTATATAATTTCATTATCAATTGGACTTCACTGCCAACTATATGTTGTATGTCATTTTGGAAACATATTCCCTACCCAATGATATTACCGGTAATTATCACTTTCAGATAAACATTCACCTCCACAAAGAACTTCACATCACAACCGTATATTTCAGGAACATCAGCATATTCAGATTATATGTGAATATTTCTTTTATTGAGTTTCATCATTAACTTGTTTTCCCACACTAATACAAGTGCAAAAGTGGTTTCCTGCACCAACACAAGTGTGAAAGTGGTTTCCTTCACTAACACATGTGCGAAAAGTGGGTTTTCAACACTAACACAAGTGCGAAAAGTGGATTCCTTCACCAACACCAGTGCGAAAAGTGGTTTTTCAACACTAACACAAGTGCGAAAAGTGGTTTTTCCACACTAATACAAGTGCAAAAGTGGTTTCCTGCACCAACACAAGTGCGAAAAGTGGTTTCCTTCACTAACACATGTGCGAAAAGTGGGTTTTCAACACTAACACAAGTGCGAAAAGTGGTTTCCTTCACCAACACCAGTGCGAAAAGTGGTTTTTCAACACTAACACAAGTGCGAAAAGTGGTTTTTCCACACTAATACAAGTGCAAAAGTGGTTTCCTGCACCAACACAAGTGCGAAAAGTGGTTTTTCAACACTAACACAAGTGCGAAAAGTGGTTTCCTTCACTAACACATGTGCGAAAAGTGGGTTTTCAACACTAACACAAGTGCGAAAAGTGGTTTCCTTCACCAACACCAGTGTGAAAAGTGGTTTTTCAACACTAACACAAGTGCGAAAAGTGGTTTTTCCACACTAATACAAGTGCAAAAAGTGGTTTTTCCACACTAATACAAGTGCAAAAGTGGTTTCCTGCACCAACACAAGTGCAAAAAGTGGTTTTTCAACACTAACACAAGTGCGAAAAGTGGTTTTTCAACACTATCACAAGTGCAAAAAGTGTTTTTTCCACACTAATACAAATGCAAAAGTGGTTTCCTGCACCAACACAAGTGCGAAAAGTGGTTTTTCAACACCAACACAAGTGCGAAAAGTGGTTTTTCAACACTATCACAAGTGCAAAAAGTGTTTTTTCCACACTAATACAAATGCAAAAGTGGTTTCCTGCACCAACACAAGTGCGAAAAGTGGTTTCCTTCACTAACACAAGTGCGAAAAGTGGTTTTTCAACACTAACACAAGTGCGAAAAGCGGTTTCCTTCACCAACACCAGTGTGAAAAGTGGTTTTTCAACACTAACACCAGTGCGAAAAGTGGTTTTCCACACTAATACAAGTGCAAAAGTGGTTTCCTGCGCTAACACAAGTGCGAAAAGTGGTTTCCTTCATTAACACATGTGCGAAAAGTGGGTTTTCAACACTAACACAAGTGCAAAAAGTGTTTTTTCCACACTAATACAAGTGCAAAAGTGGTTTCCTGCACCAACACAAGTGCGAAAAGTGGTTTTTCAACACTAACACAAGTGCGAAAAGTGGTTTTTGAACACTAACACAAGTGCGAAAAGTGGTTTTTGAACACTAACACAAGTGCGAAAAGTGGTTTTTCCACACTAATACAAGTGCAAAAGTGGTTTTCCTGCACCAACACAAGTGCGAATAGTGGTTTTTCAACACTAACACAAGTGCAAAAAGTGTTTTTTCCACACTAATACAAGTGCGAAAAGTGGTTTTTCAACACTAACACAAGTGCGAAAAGTGGTTTTTCAACACTAACACAAGTGCGAAAAGTGGTTTTTCAACACTAATACAAGTGCAAAAGTGGTTTCCTGCACCAACACAAGTGCGAAAAGTGGTTTCCTTCACTAACACATGTGCGAAAAGTGGGTTTTCAACACTAACACAAGTGCGAAAAGTGGTTTCCTTCACCAACACCAGTGCGAAAAGTGGTTTTTCAACACTAACACAAGTGCGAAAAGTGGTTTTTCCACACTAATACAAGTGCAAAAGTGGTTTCCTGCACCAACACATGTGCGAAAAGTGGGTTTTCAACACTAACACAAGTGCGAAAAGTGGTTTCCTTCACCAACACCAGTGTGAAAAGTGGTTTTTCAACACTAACACAAGTGCGAAAAGTGGTTTTTCCACACTAATACAAGTGCAAAAAGTGGTTTTTCCACACTAATACAAGTGCAAAAGTGGTTTCCTGCACCAACACAAGTGCAAAAAGTGGTTTTTCAACACTAACACAAGTGCGAAAAGTGGTTTTTCAACACTATCACAAGTGCAAAAAGTGTTTTTTCCACACTAATACAAATGCAAAAGTGGTTTCCTGCACCAACACAAGTGCGAAAAGTGGTTTTTCAACACCAACACAAGTGCGAAAAGTGGTTTTTCAACACTATCACAAGTGCAAAAAGTGTTTTTTCCACACTAATACAAATGCAAAAGTGGTTTCCTGCACCAACACAAGTGCGAAAAGTGGTTTCCTTCACTAACACAAGTGCGAAAAGTGGTTTTTCAACACTAACACAAGTGCGAAAAGCGGTTTCCTTCACCAACACCAGTGTGAAAAGTGGTTTTTCAACACTAACACCAGTGCGAAAAGTGGTTTTTAACACTAATACAAGTGCAAAAGTGGTTTCCTGCACCAACACAAGTGCAAAAAGTGGTTTTTCAACACTAACACAAGTGCGAAACGTGGTTTTTCAACACTATCACAAGTGCAAAAAGTGTTTTTTCCACACTAATACAAGTGCGAAAAGTGGTTTTTCAACACTAACACAAGTGCGAAAAGTGGTTTTCCACACTAATACAAGTGCAAAAGTGGTTTCCTGCACAAACACAAGTGCGAAAAGTGGTTTTTCAACACTAACACAAGTGCGAAAAGTGGTTTTTCAACACTAACACAAGTGCGAAAAGTGGTTTTTCAACACTAACACAAGTGCGAAAAGTGGTTTTTCAACACTAACGCAAGTGCGAAAAGTGGTTTTTCAACACTATCACAAGTGCAAAAAGTGTTTTTTCCACACTAATACAAGTGCAAAAGTGGTTTCCTGCACCAACACAAGTGCGAAAAGTGGTTTTTCAACACTAACACAAGTGCGAAAAGTGGTTTTTCAACACTAACACAAGTGCAAAAAGTGGTTTTTCAACACTAACACAAGTGCGAAAAGTGGTTTTTCAACACTATCACAAGTGCAAAAAGTGTTTGTTCCACACTAATACAAGTGCAAAAGTGGTTTGCTGCACCAACACAAGTGCGAAAAGTGTTTTTTCAACACTAACACAAGTGCCAAAAGTGGTTTTTCAACACTATCGCAAGTGCAAAAAGTGTTTTTCCACACTAATACAAGTGCAAAAGTGGTTTCCTGCACCAACACAAGTGCGAAAAGTGGTTTTTCAACACTAACACAAGTGCGAAAAGTGGTTTTTCCACACTAATACAAGTGCAAAAGTGGTTTCCTGCAGCAACACAAGTGCGAAAAGTGGTTTTTCAACACTAACACAAGTGCGAAAAGTGGTTTTTCAACACTAACACAAGTGCGAAAAGTGGTTTTTCAACACTATCACAAGTGCAAAAAGTGTTTTTGCCACACTAATACAAGTGCAAAAGTGGTTTCCTGCACCAACACAAGTGCGAAAAGTGGTTTTTCAACACTAACACAAGTGCGAAAAGTGGTTTTTCCACACTAATACAAGTGCAAAAGTGGTTTCCTGCACCAACACAAGTGCGAATAGTGGTTTTTCAACACTAACACAAGTGCAAAAAGTGGTTTTTCAACACTATCACAAGTGCAAAAAGTGTTTTTTCCACACTAATACAAGTGCAAAAGTGGTTTCCTGCACCAACACAAGTGCGAAAAGTGGTTTTTCAACACTAACACAAGTGCGAAAAGTGGTTTTTAAATACTAACACAAGTGCGAAAAGTGTTTTTTTTCCACACTAATACAAGTGCTAAAGTGGTTTCCTGCACCAACACAAGTGCGAAAAGTGGTTTTTCAACACTAACACAAGTGCGAAAAGTAGTTTTTCAACACTAACACAAGTGCGAAAAGTGTTGTTTCCACACTAATACAAGTGCAAAAGTGGTTTGCTGCACCAACACAAGTGCGAAAAGTGGTTTCCTTCACTAACACATGTGCGAAAAGTGGGTTTTCAACACTAACACAAGTGCGAAAAGTGTTTTTTCCACACTAATACAAGTGCAAAAGTGGTTTCCTGCACCAACACAAGTGCGAAAAGTGGTTTTTCAACACTAACACAAGTGCAAAAAGTGGTTTTTCAACACTAACACAAGTGCGAAAAGTGGTTTTTCCACACTAATACAAGTGCAAAAGTGGTTTGCCTGCACCAACACAACTGCGAAAAGTGGTTTTTCAACACTAACACAAGTGCGAAAAGTGGTTTTTCAACACTAACACAAGTGCGAAAAGTGGTTTTTCAACACTAACACAGGTGCGAAAAGTGGTTTTTCAACACTATCACAAGTGCAAAAAGTGTTTTTTCCACACTAATACAAGTGCAAAAGTGGTTTCCTGCACCAACACAAGTGCGAAAAGTGGTTTTTCAACACTAACACAAGTGCGAAAAGTGGTTTCCTTCACTAACACATGTGCGAAAAGTGGGTTTTCAACACTAACACAAGTGCGAAAAGTGGTTTCCTTCACCAACACCAGTGTGAAAAGTGATTTTTCAACACTAACACAAGTGCGAAAAGTGGTTTTTCCACACTAATACAAGTGCAAAAAGTGGTTTTTCCACACTAATACAAGTGCAAAAGTGGTTTCCTGCACCAACACAAGTGCAAAAAGTGGTTTTTCAACACTAACACAAGTGCGAAAAGTGGTTTTTCAACACTATCACAAGTGCAAAAAGTGTTTTTTCCACACTAATACAAATGCAAAAGTGGTTTCCTGCACCAACACAAGTGCGAAAAGTGGTTTTTCAACACCAACACAAGTGCGAAAAGTGGTTTTTCAACACTATCACAAGTGCAAAAAGTGTTTTTTCCACACTAATACAAATGCAAAAGTGGTTTCCTGCACCAACACAAGTGCGAAAAGTGGTTTCCTTCACTAACACAAGTGCGAAAAGTGGTTTTTCAACACTAACACAAGTGCGAAAAGCGGTTTCCTTCACCAACACCAGTGTGAAAAGTGGTTTTTCAACACTAACACCAGTGCGAAAAGTGGTTTTCCACACTAATACAAGTGCAAAAGTGGTTTCCTGCGCTAACACAAGTGCGAAAAGTGGTTTCCTTCATTAACACATGTGCGAAAAGTGGGTTTTCAACACTAACACAAGTGCGAAAAGTGGTTTCCTTCACCAACACCAGTGCGAAAAGTGGTTTTTCAACACTAACACAAGTGCGAAAAGTGGTTTTTCCACACTAATACAAGTGCAAAAGTGGTTTCCTGCACCAACACAAGGGCGAAAAGTGGTTTTTCAACACTAACACAAGTGCGAAAAGTGGTTTTTGAACACTAACACAAGTGCGAAAAGTGGTTTTTGAACACTAACACAAGTGCGAAAAGTGGTTTTTCCACACTAATGCAAGTGCAAAAGTGGTTTTCCTGCACCAACACAAGTGCGAATAGTGGTTTTTCAACACTAACACAAGTGCAAAAAGTGTTTTTTCCACACTAATACAAGTGCGAAAAGTGGTTTTTCAACACTAACACAAGTGCGAAAAGTGGTTTTTCAACACTAACACAAGTGCGAAAAGTGGTTTTTCAACACTAATACAAGTGCAAAAGTGGTTTCCTGCACCAACACAAGTGCGAAAAGTGGTTTTTAACACTAACACAAGTGCGAAAAGTGGTTTTTCCACACTAATACAAGTGCAAAAGTGGTTTCCTGCACCAACACAAGTGCAAAAAGTGGTTTTTCAACACTAACACAAGTGCGAAACGTGGTTTTTCAACACTATCACAAGTGCAAAAAGTGTTTTTTCCACACTAATACAAGTGCGAAAAGTGGTTTTTCAACACTAACACAAGTGCGAAAAGTGGTTTTCCACACTAATACAAGTGCAAAAGTGGTTTCCTGCACAAACACAAGTGCGAAAAGTGGTTTTTCAACACTAACACAAGTGCGAAAAGTGGTTTTTCAACACTAACGCAAGTGCGAAAAGTGGTTTTTCAACACTATCACAAGTGCAAAAAGTGTTTTTTCCACACTAATACAAGTGCAAAAGTGGTTTCCTGCACCAACACAAGTGCGAAAAGTGGTTTTTCAACACTAACACAAGTGCGAAAAGTGGTTTTTCAACACTAACACAAGTGCAAAAAGTGGTTTTTCAACACTAACACAAGTGCTAAAAGTGGTTTTTCAACACTATCACAAGTGCAAAAAGTGTTTGTTCCACACTAATACAAGTGCAAAAGTGGTTTGCTGCACCAACACAAGTGCGAAAAGTGTTTTTTCAACACTAACACAAGTGCCAAAAGTGGTTTTTCAACACTATCGCAAGTGCAAAAAGTGTTTTTTCCACACTAATACAAGTGCAAAAGTGGTTTCCTGCACCAACACAAGTGCGAAAAGTGGTTTTTCAACACTAACACAAGTGCGAAAAGTGGTTTTTCCACACTAATACAAGTGCAAAAGTGGTTTCCTGCAGCAACACAAGTGCGAAAAGTGGTTTTTCAACACTAACACAAGTGCGAAAAGTGGTTTTTCAACACTAACACAAGTGCGAAAAGTGGTTTTTCAACACTATCACAAGTGCAAAAAGTGTTTTTGCCACACTAATACAAGTGCAAAAGTGGTTTCCTGCACCAACACAAGTGCGAAAAGTGGTTTTTCAACACTAACACAAGTGCGAAAAGTGGTTTTTCCACACTAATACAAGTGCAAAAGTGGTTTCCTGCACCAACACAAGTGCGAATAGTGGTTTTTCAACACTAACACAAGTGCAAAAAGTGGTTTTTCAACACTATCACAAGTGCAAAAAGTGTTTTTTCCACACTAATACAAGTGCAAAAGTGGTTTCCTGCACCAACACAAGTGCGAAAAGTGGTTTTTCAACACTAACACAAGTGCGAAAAGTGGTTTTTAAATACTAACACAAGTGCGAAAAGTGTTTTTTTCCACACTAATACAAGTGCAAAAGTGGTTTCCTGCACCAACACAAGTGCAAAAAGTGGTTTTTCAACACTAACACAAGTGCGAAACGTGGTTTTTCAACACTATCACAAGTGCAAAAAGTGTTTTTTCCACACTAATACAAGTGCGAAAAGTGGTTTTTCAACACTAACACAAGTGCGAAAAGTGGTTTTCCACACTAATACAAGTGCAAAAGTGGTTTCCTGCACAAACACAAGTGCGAAAAGTGGTTTTTCAACACTAACACAAGTGCGAAAAGTGGTTTTTCAACACTAACACAAGTGCGAAAAGTGGTTTTTCAACACTAACGCAAGTGCGAAAAGTGGTTTTTCAACACTATCACAAGTGCAAAAAGTGTTTTTTCCACACTAATACAAGTGCAAAAGTGGTTTCCTGCACCAACACAAGTGCGAAAAGTGGTTTTTCAACACTAACACAAGTGCGAAAAGTGGTTTTTCAACACTAACACAAGTGCAAAAAGTGGTTTTTCAACACTAACACAAGTGCGAAAAGTGGTTTTTCAACACTATCACAAGTGCAAAAAGTGTTTGTTCCACACTAATACAAGTGCAAAAGTGGTTTGCTGCACCAACACAAGTGCGAAAAGTGTTTTTTCAACACTAACACAAGTGCCAAAAGTGGTTTTTCAACACTATCGCAAGTGCAAAAAGTGTTTTTCCACACTAATACAAGTGCAAAAGTGGTTTCCTGCACCAACACAAGTGCGAAAAGTGGTTTTTCAACACTAACACAAGTGCGAAAAGTGGTTTTTCCACACTAATACAAGTGCAAAAGTGGTTTCCTGCAGCAACACAAGTGCGAAAAGTGGTTTTTCAACACTAACACAAGTGCGAAAAGTGGTTTTTCAACACTAACACAAGTGCGAAAAGTGGTTTTTCAACACTATCACAAGTGCAAAAAGTGTTTTTGCCACACTAATACAAGTGCAAAAGTGGTTTCCTGCACCAACACAAGTGCGAAAAGTGGTTTTTCAACACTAACACAAGTGCGAAAAGTGGTTTTTCCACACTAATACAAGTGCAAAAGTGGTTTCCTGCACCAACACAAGTGCGAATAGTGGTTTTTCAACACTAACACAAGTGCAAAAAGTGGTTTTTCAACACTATCACAAGTGCAAAAAGTGTTTTTTCCACACTAATACAAGTGCAAAAGTGGTTTCCTGCACCAACACAAGTGCGAAAAGTGGTTTTTCAACACTAACACAAGTGCGAAAAGTGGTTTTTAAATACTAACACAAGTGCGAAAAGTGTTTTTTTCCACACTAATACAAGTGCTAAAGTGGTTTCCTGCACCAACACAAGTGCGAAAAGTGGTTTTTCAACACTAACACAAGTGCGAAAAGTAGTTTTTCAACACTAACACAAGTGCGAAAAGTGTTGTTTCCACACTAATACAAGTGCAAAAGTGGTTTGCTGCACCAACACAAGTGCGAAAAGTGGTTTCCTTCACTAACACATGTGCGAAAAGTGGGTTTTCAACACTAACACAAGTGCGAAAAGTGTTTTTTCCACACTAATACAAGTGCAAAAGTGGTTTCCTGCACCAACACAAGTGCGAAAAGTGGTTTTTCAACACTAACACAAGTGCAAAAAGTGGTTTTTCAACACTAACACAAGTGCGAAAAGTGGTTTTTCCACACTAATACAAGTGCAAAAGTGGTTTGCCTGCACCAACACAACTGCGAAAAGTGGTTTTTCAACACTAACACAAGTGCGAAAAGTGGTTTTTCAACACTAACACAAGTGCGAAAAGTGGTTTTTCAACACTAACACAGGTGCGAAAAGTGGTTTTTCAACACTATCACAAGTGCAAAAAGTGTTTTTTCCACACTAATACAAGTGCAAAAGTGGTTTCCTGCACCAACACAAGTGCGAAAAGTGGTTTTTCAACACTAACACAAGTGCGAAAAGTGGTTTCCTTCACTAACACATGTGCGAAAAGTGGGTTTTCAACACTAACACAAGTGCGAAAAGTGGTTTCCTTCACCAACACCAGTGTGAAAAGTGATTTTTCAACACTAACACAAGTGCGAAAAGTGGTTTTTCCACACTAATACAAGTGCAAAAAGTGGTTTTTCCACACTAATACAAGTGCAAAAGTGGTTTCCTGCACCAACACAAGTGCAAAAAGTGGTTTTTCAACACTAACACAAGTGCGAAAAGTGGTTTTTCAACACTATCACAAGTGCAAAAAGTGTTTTTTCCACACTAATACAAATGCAAAAGTGGTTTCCTGCACCAACACAAGTGCGAAAAGTGGTTTTTCAACACCAACACAAGTGCGAAAAGTGGTTTTTCAACACTATCACAAGTGCAAAAAGTGTTTTTTCCACACTAATACAAATGCAAAAGTGGTTTCCTGCACCAACACAAGTGCGAAAAGTGGTTTCCTTCACTAACACAAGTGCGAAAAGTGGTTTTTCAACACTAACACAAGTGCGAAAAGCGGTTTCCTTCACCAACACCAGTGTGAAAAGTGGTTTTTCAACACTAACACCAGTGCGAAAAGTGGTTTTCCACACTAATACAAGTGCAAAAGTGGTTTCCTGCGCTAACACAAGTGCGAAAAGTGGTTTCCTTCATTAACACATGTGCGAAAAGTGGGTTTTCAACACTAACACAAGTGCGAAAAGTGGTTTCCTTCACCAACACCAGTGCGAAAAGTGGTTTTTCAACACTAACACAAGTGCGAAAAGTGGTTTTTCCACACTAATACAAGTGCAAAAGTGGTTTCCTGCACCAACACAAGTGCGAAAAGTGGTTTTTCAACACTAACACAAGTGCGAAAAGTGGTTTTTGAACACTAACACAAGTGCGAAAAGTGGTTTTTGAACACTAACACAAGTGCGAAAAGTGGTTTTTCCACACTAATACAAGTGCAAAAGTGGTTTTCCTGCACCAACACAAGTGCGAATAGTGGTTTTTCAACACTAACACAAGTGCAAAAAGTGTTTTTTCCACACTAATACAAGTGCGAAAAGTGGTTTTTCAACACTAACACAAGTGCGAAAAGTGGTTTTTCAACACTAACACAAGTGCGAAAAGTGGTTTTTCAACACTAATACAAGTGCAAAAGTGGTTTCCTGCACCAACACAAGTGCGAAAAGTGGTTTTTAACACTAACACAAGTGCGAAAAGTGGTTTTTCCACACTAATACAAGTGCAAAAGTGGTTTCCTGCACCAACACAAGTGCAAAAAGTGGTTTTTCAACACTAACACAAGTGCGAAACGTGGTTTTTCAACACTATCACAAGTGCAAAAAGTGTTTTTTCCACACTAATACAAGTGCGAAAAGTGGTTTTTCAACACTAACACAAGTGCGAAAAGTGGTTTTCCACACTAATACAAGTGCAAAAGTGGTTTCCTGCACAAACACAAGTGCGAAAAGTGGTTTTTCAACACTAACACAAGTGCGAAAAGTGGTTTTTCAACACTAACGCAAGTGCGAAAAGTGGTTTTTCAACACTAACGCAAGTGCGAAAAGTGGTTTTTCAACACTATCACAAGTGCAAAAAGTGTTTTTTCCACACTAATACAAGTGCAAAAGTGGTTTCCTGCACCAACACAAGTGCGAAAAGTGGTTTTTCAACACTAACACAAGTGCGAAAAGTGGTTTTTCAACACTAACACAAGTGCAAAAAGTGGTTTTTCAACACTAACACAAGTGCTAAAAGTGGTTTTTCAACACTATCACAAGTGCAAAAAGTGTTTGTTCCACACTAATACAAGTGCAAAAGTGGTTTGCTGCACCAACACAAGTGCGAAAAGTGTTTTTTCAACACTAACACAAGTGCCAAAAGTGGTTTTTCAACACTATCGCAAGTGCAAAAAGTGTTTTTTCCACACTAATACAAGTGCAAAAGTGGTTTCCTGCACCAACACAAGTGCGAAAAGTGGTTTTTCAACACTAACACAAGTGCGAAAAGTGGTTTTTCCACACTAATACAAGTGCAAAAGTGGTTTCCTGCAGCAACACAAGTGCGAAAAGTGGTTTTTCAACACTAACACAAGTGCGAAAAGTGGTTTTTCAACACTAACACAAGTGCGAAAAGTGGTTTTTCAACACTATCACAAGTGCAAAAAGTGTTTTTGCCACACTAATACAAGTGCAAAAGTGGTTTCCTGCACCAACACAAGTGCGAAAAGTGGTTTTTCAACACTAACACAAGTGCGAAAAGTGGTTTTTCCACACTAATACAAGTGCAAAAGTGGTTTCCTGCACCAACACAAGTGCGAATAGTGGTTTTTCAACACTAACACAAGTGCAAAAAGTGGTTTTTCAACACTATCACAAGTGCAAAAAGTGTTTTTTCCACACTAATACAAGTGCAAAAGTGGTTTCCTGCACCAACACAAGTGCGAAAAGTGGTTTTTCAACACTAACACAAGTGCGAAAAGTGGTTTTTAAATACTAACACAAGTGCGAAAAGTGTTTTTTTCCACACTAATACAAGTGCTAAAGTGGTTTCCTGCACCAACACAAGTGCGAAAAGTGGTTTTTCAACACTAACACAAGTGCGAAAAGTAGTTTTTCAACACTAACACAAGTGCGAAAAGTGTTGTTTCCACACGAATACAAATGTGAAAAGTGGTTTTTCAACACTAACACCAGTGCGAAAAGTGGTTTTCCACACTAATACAAGTGCAAAAGTGGTTTCCTGCGCTAACACAAGTGCGAAAAGTGGTTTCCTTCATTAACACATGTGCGAAAAGTGGGTTTTCAACACTAACACAAGTGCGAAAAGTGGTTTCCTTCACCAACACCAGTGCGAAAAGTGGTTTTTCAACACTAACACAAGTGCGAAAAGTGGTTTTTCCACACTAATACAAGTGCAAAAGTGGTTTCCTGCACCAACACAAGTGCGAATAGTGGTTTTTCAACACTAACACAAGTGCAAAAAGTGGTTTTTCAACACTATCACAAGTGCAAAAAGTGTTTTTTCCACACTAATACAAGTGCAAAAGTGGTTTCCTGCACCAACACAAGTGCGAAAAGTGGTTTTTCAACACTAACACAAGTGCGAAAAGTGGTTTTTAAATACTAACACAAGTGCGAAAAGTGTTTTTTTCCACACTAATACAAGTGCAAAAGTGGTTTCCTGCACCAACACAAGTGCAAAAAGTGGTTTTTCAACACTAACACAAGTGCGAAACGTGGTTTTTCAACACTATCACAAGTGCAAAAAGTGTTTTTTCCACACTAATACAAGTGCGAAAAGTGGTTTTTCAACACTAACACAAGTGCGAAAAGTGGTTTTCCACACTAATACAAGTGCAAAAGTGGTTTCCTGCACAAACACAAGTGCGAAAAGTGGTTTTTCAACACTAACACAAGTGCGAAAAGTGGTTTTTCAACACTAACACAAGTGCGAAAAGTGGTTTTTCAACACTAACGCAAGTGCGAAAAGTGGTTTTTCAACACTATCACAAGTGCAAAAAGTGTTTTTTCCACACTAATACAAGTGCAAAAGTGGTTTCCTGCACCAACACAAGTGCGAAAAGTGGTTTTTCAACACTAACACAAGTGCGAAAAGTGGTTTTTCAACACTAACACAAGTGCAAAAAGTGGTTTTTCAACACTAACACAAGTGCGAAAAGTGGTTTTTCAACACTATCACAAGTGCAAAAAGTGTTTGTTCCACACTAATACAAGTGCAAAAGTGGTTTGCTGCACCAACACAAGTGCGAAAAGTGTTTTTTCAACACTAACACAAGTGCCAAAAGTGGTTTTTCAACACTATCGCAAGTGCAAAAAGTGTTTTTCCACACTAATACAAGTGCAAAAGTGGTTTCCTGCACCAACACAAGTGCGAAAAGTGGTTTTTCAACACTAACACAAGTGCGAAAAGTGGTTTTTCCACACTAATACAAGTGCAAAAGTGGTTTCCTGCAGCAACACAAGTGCGAAAAGTGGTTTTTCAACACTAACACAAGTGCGAAAAGTGGTTTTTCAACACTAACACAAGTGCGAAAAGTGGTTTTTCAACACTATCACAAGTGCAAAAAGTGTTTTTGCCACACTAATACAAGTGCAAAAGTGGTTTCCTGCACCAACACAAGTGCGAAAAGTGGTTTTTCAACACTAACACAAGTGCGAAAAGTGGTTTTTCCACACTAATACAAGTGCAAAAGTGGTTTCCTGCACCAACACAAGTGCGAATAGTGGTTTTTCAACACTAACACAAGTGCAAAAAGTGGTTTTTCAACACTATCACAAGTGCAAAAAGTGTTTTTTCCACACTAATACAAGTGCAAAAGTGGTTTCCTGCACCAACACAAGTGCGAAAAGTGGTTTTTCAACACTAACACAAGTGCGAAAAGTGGTTTTTAAATACTAACACAAGTGCGAAAAGTGTTTTTTTCCACACTAATACAAGTGCTAAAGTGGTTTCCTGCACCAACACAAGTGCGAAAAGTGGTTTTTCAACACTAACACAAGTGCGAAAAGTAGTTTTTCAACACTAACACAAGTGCGAAAAGTGTTGTTTCCACACTAATACAAGTGCAAAAGTGGTTTGCTGCACCAACACAAGTGCGAAAAGTGGTTTCCTTCACTAACACATGTGCGAAAAGTGGGTTTTCAACACTAACACAAGTGCGAAAAGTGTTTTTTCCACACTAATACAAGTGCAAAAGTGGTTTCCTGCACCAACACAAGTGCGAAAAGTGGTTTTTCAACACTAACACAAGTGCAAAAAGTGGTTTTTCAACACTAACACAAGTGCGAAAAGTGGTTTTTCCACACTAATACAAGTGCAAAAGTGGTTTGCCTGCACCAACACAACTGCGAAAAGTGGTTTTTCAACACTAACACAAGTGCGAAAAGTGGTTTTTCAACACTAACACAAGTGCGAAAAGTGGTTTTTCAACACTAACACAGGTGCGAAAAGTGGTTTTTCAACACTATCACAAGTGCAAAAAGTGTTTTTTCCACACTAATACAAGTGCAAAAGTGGTTCCTGCACCAACACAAGTGCGAAAAGTGGTTTTTCAACACTAACACAAGTGCGAAAAGTGGTTTCCTTCACTAACACATGTGCGAAAAGTGGGTTTTCAACACTAACACAAGTGCGAAAAGTGGTTTCCTTCACCAACACCAGTGTGAAAAGTGATTTTTCAACACTAACACAAGTGCGAAAAGTGGTTTTTCCACACTAATACAAGTGCAAAAAGTGGTTTTTCCACACTAATACAAGTGCAAAAGTGGTTTCCTGCACCAACACAAGTGCAAAAAGTGGTTTTTCAACACTAACACAAGTGCGAAAAGTGGTTTTTCAACACTATCACAAGTGCAAAAAGTGTTTTTTCCACACTAATACAAATGCAAAAGTGGTTTCCTGCACCAACACAAGTGCGAAAAGTGGTTTTTCAACACCAACACAAGTGCGAAAAGTGGTTTTTCAACACTATCACAAGTGCAAAAAGTGTTTTTTCCACACTAATACAAATGCAAAAGTGGTTTCCTGCACCAACACAAGTGCGAAAAGTGGTTTCCTTCACTAACACAAGTGCGAAAAGTGGTTTTTCAACACTAACACAAGTGCGAAAAGCGGTTTCCTTCACCAACACCAGTGTGAAAAGTGGTCAGGGTTTTCAACACTAACACCAGTGCGAAAAGTGGTTTTCCACACTAATACAAGTGCAAAAGTGGTTTCCTGCGCTAACACAAGTGCGAAAAGTGGTTTCCTTCATTAACACATGTGCGAAAAGTGGGTTTTCAACACTAACACAAGTGCGAAAAGTGGTTTCCTTCACCAACACCAGTGCGAAAGTGGTTTTTCAACACTAACACAAGTGCGAAAAGTGGTTTTTCCACACTAATACAAGTGCAAAAGTGGTTTCCTGCACCAACACAAGTGCGAAAAGTGGTTTTTCAACACTAACACAAGTGCGAAAAGTGGTTTTTGAACACTAACACAAGTGCGAAAGTGGTTTTTGAACACTAACACAAGTGCGAAAAGTGGTTTTTCCACACTAATACAAGTGCAAAAGTGGTTTTCCTGCACCAACACAAGTGCGAATAGTGGTTTTTCAACACTAACACAAGTGCAAAAAGTGTTTTTTCCACACTAATACAAGTGCGAAAAGTGGTTTTTCAACACTAACACAAGTGCGAAAAGTGGTTTTTCAACACTAACACAAGTGCGAAAAGTGGTTTTTCAACACTAATACAAGTGCAAAAGTGGTTTCCTGCACCAACACAAGTGCGAAAAGTGGTTTTTAACACTAACACAAGTGCGAAAAGTGGTTTTTCCACACTAATACAAGTGCAAAAGTGGTTTCCTGCACCAACACAAGTGCAAAAAGTGGTTTTTCAACACTAACACAAGTGCGAAACGTGGTTTTTCAACACTATCACAAGTGCAAAAAGTGTTTTTTCCACACTAATACAAGTGCGAAAAGTGGTTTTTCAACACTAACACAAGTGCGAAAAGTGGTTTTCCACACTAATACAAGTGCAAAAGTGGTTTCCTGCACAAACACAAGTGCGAAAAGTGGTTTTTCAACACTAACACAAGTGCGAAAAGTGGTTTTTCAACACTAACGCAAGTGCGAAAAGTGGTTTTTCACTAACGCAAGTGCGAAAAGTGGTTTTTCAACACTATCACAAGTGCAAAAAGTGTTTTTTTCCACACTAATACAAGTGCAAAAGTGGTTTCCTGCACCAACACAAGTGCGAAAAGTGGTTTTTCAACACTAACACAAGTGCGAAAAGTGGTTTTTCAACACTAACACAAGTGCAAAAAGTGGTTTTTCAACACTAACACAAGTGCTAAAAGTGGTTTTTCAACACTATCACAAGTGCAAAAAGTGTTTGTTCCACACTAATACAAGTGCAAAAGTGGTTTGCTGCACCAACACAAGTGCGAAAAGTGTTTTTTCAACACTAACACAAGTGCCAAAAGTGGTTTTTCAACACTATCGCAAGTGCAAAAAGTGTTTTTTCCACACTAATACAAGTGCAAAAGTGGTTTCCTGCACCAACACAAGTGCGAAAAGTGGTTTTTCAACACTAACACAAGTGCGAAAAGTGGTTTTTCCACACTAATACAAGTGCAAAAGTGGTTTCCTGCAGCAACACAAGTGCGAAAAGTGGTTTTTCAACACTAACACAAGTGCGAAAAGTGGTTTTTCAACACTAACACAAGTGCGAAAAGTGGTTTTTCAACACTATCACAAGTGCAAAAAGTGTTTTTGCCACACTAATACAAGTGCAAAAGTGGTTTCCTGCACCAACACAAGTGCGAAAAGTGGTTTTTCAACACTAACACAAGTGCGAAAAGTGGTTTTTCCACACTAATACAAGTGCAAAAGTGGTTTCCTGCACCAACACAAGTGCGAATAGTGGTTTTTCAACACTAACACAAGTGCAAAAAGTGGTTTTTCAACACTATCACAAGTGCAAAAAGTGTTTTTTCCACACTAATACAAGTGCAAAAGTGGTTTCCTGCACCAACACAAGTGCGAAAAGTGGTTTTTCAACACTAACACAAGTGCGAAAAGTGGTTTTTAAATACTAACACAAGTGCGAAAAGTGTTTTTTTCCACACTAATACAAGTGCTAAAGTGGTTTCCTGCACCAACACAAGTGCGAAAAGTGGTTTTTCAACACTAACACAAGTGCGAAAAGTAGTTTTTCAACACTAACACAAGTGCGAAAAGTGTTGTTTCCACACGAATACAAATGTGAAAAGTGGTTTTTCAACACTAACACCAGTGCGAAAAGTGGTTTTCCACACTAATACAAGTGCAAAAGTGGTTTCCTGCGCTAACACAAGTGCGAAAAGTGGTTTCCTTCATTAACACATGTGCGAAAAGTGGGTTTTCAACACTAACACAAGTGCGAAAAGTGGTTTCCTTCACCAACACCAGTGCGAAAAGTGGTTTTTCAACACTAACACAAGTGCAAAAAGTGGTTTTTCAACACTAACACAAGTGCGAAAAGTGGTTTTTCCACACTAATACAAGTGCAAAAGTGGTTTCCTGCACCAACACAAGTGCGAAAAGTGGTTTTTCAACACTAACACAAGTGCGAAAAGTGGTTTTTGAACACTAACACAAGTGCGAAAAGTGGTTTTTGAACACTAACACAAGTGCGAAAAGTGGTTTTTCCACACTAATACAAGTGCAAAAGTGGTTTTCCTGCACCAACACAAGTGCGAATAGTGGTTTTTCAACACTAACACAAGTGCAAAAAGTGTTTTTTCCACACTAATACAAGTGCGAAAAGTGGTTTTTCAACACTAACACAAGTGCAAAAAGTGGTTTTTCAACACTAACACAAGTGCGAAAAGTGGTTTTTCAACACTAATACAAGTGCAAAAGTGGTTTCCTGCACCAACACAAGTGCGAAAAGTGGTTTTTAACACTAACACAAGTGCGAAAAGTGGTTTTTCCACACTAATACAAGTGCAAAAGTGGTTTCCTGCACCAACACAAGTGCAAAAAGTGGTTTTTCAACACTAACACAAGTGCGAAACGTGGTTTTTCAACACTATCACAAGTGCAAAAAGTGTTTTTTCCACACTAATACAAGTGCGAAAAGTGGTTTTTCAACACTAACACAAGTGCGAAAAGTGGTTTTCCACACTAATACAAGTGCAAAAGTGGTTTCCTGCACAAACACAAGTGCGAAAAGTGGTTTTTCAACACTAACACAAGTGCGAAAAGTGGTTTTTCAACACTAACGCAAGTGCGAAAAGTGGTTTTTCAACACTATCACAAGTGCAAAAAGTGTTTTTTCCACACTAATACAAGTGCAAAAGTGGTTTCCTGCACCAACACAAGTGCGAAAAGTGGTTTTTCAACACTAACACAAGTGCGAAAAGTGGTTTTTCAACACTAACACAAGTGCAAAAAGTGGTTTTTCAACACTAACACAAGTGCTAAAAGTGGTTTTTCAACACTATCACAAGTGCAAAAAGTGTTTGTTCCACACTAATACAAGTGCAAAAGTGGTTTGCTGCACCAACACAAGTGCGAAAAGTGTTTTTTCAACACTAACACAAGTGCCAAAAGTGGTTTTTCAACACTATCGCAAGTGCAAAAAGTGTTTTTTCCACACTAATACAAGTGCAAAAGTGGTTTCCTGCACCAACACAAGTGCGAAAAGTGGTTTTTCAACACTAACACAAGTGCGAAAAGTGGTTTTTCCACACTAATACAAGTGCAAAAGTGGTTTCCTGCAGCAACACAAGTGCGAAAAGTGGTTTTTCAACACTAACACAAGTGCGAAAAGTGGTTTTTCAACACTAACACAAGTGCGAAAAGTGGTTTTTCAACACTATCACAAGTGCAAAAAGTGTTTTTGCCACACTAATACAAGTGCAAAAGTGGTTTCCTGCACCAACACAAGTGCGAAAAGTGGTTTTTCAACACTAACACAAGTGCGAAAAGTGGTTTTTCCACACTAATACAAGTGCAAAAGTGGTTTCCTGCACCAACACAAGTGCGAATAGTGGTTTTTCAACACTAACACAAGTGCAAAAAGTGGTTTTTCAACACTATCACAAGTGCAAAAAGTGTTTTTTCCACACTAATACAAGTGCAAAAGTGGTTTCCTGCACCAACACAAGTGCGAAAAGTGGTTTTTCAACACTAACACAAGTGCGAAAAGTGGTTTTTAAATACTAACACAAGTGCGAAAAGTGTTTTTTTCCACACTAATACAAGTGCAAAAGTGGTTTCCTGCACCAACACAAGTGCAAAAAGTGGTTTTTCAACACTAACACAAGTGCGAAACGTGGTTTTTCAACACTATCACAAGTGCAAAAAGTGTTTTTTCCACACTAATACAAGTGCGAAAAGTGGTTTTTCAACACTAACACAAGTGCGAAAAGTGGTTTTCCACACTAATACAAGTGCAAAAGTGGTTTCCTGCACAAACACAAGTGCGAAAAGTGGTTTTTCAACACTAACACAAGTGCGAAAAGTGGTTTTTCAACACTAACACAAGTGCGAAAAGTGGTTTTTCAACACTAACGCAAGTGCGAAAAGTGGTTTTTCAACACTATCACAAGTGCAAAAAGTGTTTTTTCCACACTAATACAAGTGCAAAAGTGGTTTCCTGCACCAACACAAGTGCGAAAAGTGGTTTTTCAACACTAACACAAGTGCGAAAAGTGGTTTTTCAACACTAACACAAGTGCAAAAAGTGGTTTTTCAACACTAACACAAGTGCGAAAAGTGGTTTTTCAACACTATCACAAGTGCAAAAAGTGTTTGTTCCACACTAATACAAGTGCAAAAGTGGTTTGCTGCACCAACACAAGTGCGAAAAGTGTTTTTTCAACACTAACACAAGTGCCAAAAGTGGTTTTTCAACACTATCGCAAGTGCAAAAAGTGTTTTTCCACACTAATACAAGTGCAAAAGTGGTTTCCTGCACCAACACAAGTGCGAAAAGTGGTTTTTCAACACTAACACAAGTGCGAAAAGTGGTTTTTCCACACTAATACAAGTGCAAAAGTGGTTTCCTGCAGCAACACAAGTGCGAAAAGTGGTTTTTCAACACTAACACAAGTGCGAAAAGTGGTTTTTCAACACTAACACAAGTGCGAAAAGTGGTTTTTCAACACTATCACAAGTGCAAAAAGTGTTTTTGCCACACTAATACAAGTGCAAAAGTGGTTTCCTGCACCAACACAAGTGCGAAAAGTGGTTTTTCAACACTAACACAAGTGCGAAAAGTGGTTTTTCCACACTAATACAAGTGCAAAAGTGTTTTCCTGCACCAACACAAGTGCGAATAGTGGTTTTTCAACACTAACACAAGTGCAAAAAGTGGTTTTTCAACACTATCACAAGTGCAAAAAGTGTTTTTTCCACACTAATACAAGTGCAAAAGTGGTTTCCTGCACCAACACAAGTGCGAAAAGTGGTTTTTCAACACTAACACAAGTGCGAAAAGTGGTTTTTAAATACTAACACAAGTGCGAAAAGTGTTTTTTTCCACACTAATACAAGTGCTAAAGTGGTTTCCTGCACCAACACAAGTGCGAAAAGTGGTTTTTCAACACTAACACAAGTGCGAAAAGTAGTTTTTCAACACTAACACAAGTGCGAAAAGTGTTGTTTCCACACTAATACAAGTGCAAAAGTGGTTTGCTGCACCAACACAAGTGCGAAAAGTGGTTTCCTTCACTAACACATGTGCGAAAAGTGGGTTTTCAACACTAACACAAGTGCGAAAAGTGTTTTTTCCACACTAATACAAGTGCAAAAGTGGTTTCCTGCACCAACACAAGTGCGAAAAGTGGTTTTTCAACACTAACACAAGTGCAAAAAGTGGTTTTTCAACACTAACACAAGTGCGAAAAGTGGTTTTTCCACACTAATACAAGTGCAAAAGTGGTTTGCCTGCACCAACACAACTGCGAAAAGTGGTTTTTCAACACTAACACAAGTGCGAAAAGTGGTTTTTCAACACTAACACAAGTGCGAAAAGTGGTTTTTCAACACTAACACAGGTGCGAAAAGTGGTTTTTCAACACTATCACAAGTGCAAAAAGTGTTTTTTCCACACTAATACAAGTGCAAAAGTGGTTTCCTGCACCAACACAAGTGCGAAAAGTGGTTTTTCAACACTAACACAAGTGCGAAAAGTGGTTTCCTTCACTAACACATGTGCGAAAAGTGGGTTTTCAACACTAACACAAGTGCGAAAAGTGGTTTCCTTCACCAACACCAGTGTGAAAAGTGATTTTTCAACACTAACACAAGTGCGAAAAGTGGTTTTTCCACACTAATACAAGTGCAAAAAGTGGTTTTTCCACACTAATACAAGTGCAAAAGTGGTTTCCTGCACCAACACAAGTGCAAAAAGTGGTTTTTCAACACTAACACAAGTGCGAAAAGTGGTTTTTCAACACTATCACAAGTGCAAAAAGTGTTTTTTCCACACTAATACAAATGCAAAAGTGGTTTCCTGCACCAACACAAGTGCGAAAAGTGGTTTTTCAACACCAACACAAGTGCGAAAAGTGGTTTTTCAACACTATCACAAGTGCAAAAAGTGTTTTTTCCACACTAATACAAATGCAAAAGTGGTTTCCTGCACCAACACAAGTGCGAAAAGTGGTTTCCTTCACTAACACAAGTGCGAAAAGTGGTTTTTCAACACTAACACAAGTGCGAAAAGCGGTTTCCTTCACCAACACCAGTGTGAAAAGTGGTTTTTCAACACTAACACCAGTGCGAAAAGTGGTTTTCCACACTAATACAAGTGCAAAAGTGGTTTCCTGCGCTAACACAAGTGCGAAAAGTGGTTTCCTTCATTAACACATGTGCGAAAAGTGGGTTTTCAACACTAACACAAGTGCGAAAAGTGGTTTCCTTCACCAACACCAGTGCGAAAAGTGGTTTTTCAACACTAACACAAGTGCGAAAAGTGGTTTTTCCACACTAATACAAGTGCAAAAGTGGTTTCCTGCACCAACACAAGTGCGAAAAGTGGTTTTTCAACACTAACACAAGTGCGAAAAGTGGTTTTTGAACACTAACACAAGTGCGAAAAGTGGTTTTTGAACACTAACACAAGTGCGAAAAGTGGTTTTTCCACACTAATACAAGTGCAAAAGTGGTTTTCCTGCACCAACACAAGTGCGAATAGTGGTTTTTCAACACTAACACAAGTGCAAAAAGTGTTTTTTCCACACTAATACAAGTGCGAAAAGTGGTTTTTCAACACTAACACAAGTGCGAAAAGTGGTTTTTCAACACTAACACAAGTGCGAAAAGTGGTTTTTCAACACTAATACAAGTGCAAAAGTGGTTTCCTGCACCAACACAAGTGCGAAAAGTGGTTTTTAACACTAACACAAGTGCGAAAAGTGGTTTTTCCACACTAATACAAGTGCAAAAGTGGTTTCCTGCACCAACACAAGTGCAAAAAGTGGTTTTTCAACACTAACACAAGTGCGAAACGTGGTTTTTCAACACTATCACAAGTGCAAAAAGTGTTTTTTCCACACTAATACAAGTGCGAAAAGTGGTTTTTCAACACTAACACAAGTGCGAAAAGTGGTTTTCCACACTAATACAAGTGCAAAAGTGGTTTCCTGCACAAACACAAGTGCGAAAAGTGGTTTTTCAACACTAACACAAGTGCGAAAAGTGGTTTTTCAACACTAACGCAAGTGCGAAAAGTGGTTTTTCAACACTATCACAAGTGCAAAAAGTGTTTTTTCCACACTAATACAAGTGCAAAAGTGGTTTCCTGCACCAACACAAGTGCGAAAAGTGGTTTTTCAACACTAACACAAGTGCGAAAAGTGGTTTTTCAACACTAACACAAGTGCAAAAAGTGGTTTTTCAACACTAACACAAGTGCTAAAAGTGGTTTTTCAACACTATCACAAGTGCAAAAAGTGTTTGTTCCACACTAATACAAGTGCAAAAGTGGTTTGCTGCACCAACACAAGTGCGAAAAGTGTTTTTTCAACACTAACACAAGTGCCAAAAGTGGTTTTTCAACACTATCGCAAGTGCAAAAAGTGTTTTTTCCACACTAATACAAGTGCAAAAGTGG
The DNA here is from genome assembly GCF_964187855.1 of Myxine glutinosa. Classification (NCBI taxonomy): domain Eukaryota; kingdom Metazoa; phylum Chordata; class Myxini; order Myxiniformes; family Myxinidae; genus Myxine; species Myxine glutinosa. Next base: position 169,377 of record NW_027616634.1, on the reverse strand, counting down.
TTTCCTGCACCAACACAAGTGCGAAAAGTGGTTTTTCAACACTAACACAAGTGCGAAAAGTGGTTTTTCCACACTAATACAAGTGCAAAAGTGGTTTCCTGCAGCAACACAAGTGCGAAAAGTGGTTTTTCAACACTAACACAAGTGCGAAAAGTGGTTTTTCAACACTAACACAAGTGCGAAAAGTGGTTTTTCAACACTATCACAAGTGCAAAAAGTGTTTTTGCCACACTAATACAAGTGCAAAAGTGGTTTCCTGCACCAACACAAGTGCGAAAAGTGGTTTTTCAACACTAACACAAGTGCGAAAAGTGGTTTTTCCACACTAATACAAGTGCAAAAGTGGTTTCCTGCACCAACACAAGTGCGAATAGTGGTTTTTCAACACTAACACAAGTGCAAAAAGTGGTTTTTCAACACTATCACAAGTGCAAAAAGTGTTTTTTCCACACTAATACAAGTGCAAAAGTGGTTTCCTGCACCAACACAAGTGCGAAAAGTGGTTTTTCAACACTAACACAAGTGCGAAAAGTGGTTTTTAAATACTAACACAAGTGCGAAAAGTGTTTTTTTCCACACTAATACAAGTGCTAAAGTGGTTTCCTGCACCAACACAAGTGCGAAAAGTGGTTTTTCAACACTAACACAAGTGCGAAAAGTAGTTTTTCAACACTAACACAAGTGCGAAAAGTGTTGTTTCCACACGAATACAAGTGCAAAAGTGGTTTGCTGCACCAACACAAGTGCGAAAAGTGGTTTCCTTCACTAACACATGTGCGAAAAGTGGGTTTTCAACACTAACACAAGTGCGAAAAGTGTTTTTTCCACACTAATACAAGTGCAAAAGTGGTTTCCTGCACCAACACAAGTGCGAAAAGTGGTTTTTCAACACTAACACAAGTGCAAAAAGTGGTTTTTCAACACTAACACAAGTGCGAAAAGTGGTTTTTCCACACTAATACAAGTGCAAAAGTGGTTTGCCTGCACCAACACAACTGCGAAAAGTGGTTTTTCAACACTAACACAAGTGCGAAAAGTGGTTTTTCAACACTAACACAAGTGCGAAAAGTGGTTTTTCAACACTAACACAAGTGCGAAAAGTGGTTTTTCAACACTAACACAGGTGCGAAAAGTGGTTTTTCAACACTATCACAAGTGCAAAAAGTGTTTTTTCCACACTAATACAAGTGCAAAAGTGGTTTCCTGCACCAACACAAGTGCGAAAAGTGGTTTTTCAACACTAACACAAGTGCGAAAAGTGGTTTTTGAACACTAACACAAGTGCGAAAAGTGGTTTTTCAACACTATCACAAGTGCATAAAGTGTTTTTTCCACACTAATACAAGTGCAAAAGTGGTTTCCTGCACCAACACAAGTGCGAAAAGTGGTTTTTCAACACTAACACAAGTGCGAAAAGTGGTTTTTCAACACTAACACAAGTGCGAAAAGTGGTTTTGCCACACTAATACAAGTGCAAAAGTGGTTTCCTGCACCAACACAAGTGCGAAAAGTGGTTTTTCAACACTAACACAAGTGCGAAATGTGGTTTTTCAACACTATCACAAGTGCAAAAAGTGTTTTTTCCACACTAATACAAGTGTGAAAAGTGGTTTTTCAACACTAACTCAAGTGCGAAAAGTGGTTTTTCCACACTAATACAAGTGCAAAAGTGGTTTCCTGCACCAACACAAGTGCGAAAAGTGGTTTTTCAACACTAACACAAGTGCGAAAAGTGGTTTTTCAACACTAACACAAGTGCGAAAAGTGTTTTTCAACACTAACACAAGTGCGAAAAGTGGTTTTTCAACACTATCACAAGTGCAAAAAGTGTTTTTTCCACACTAATACAAGTGCAAAAGTGGTTTCCTGCACCAACACAAGTGCGAAAAGTGGTTTTTCAACACTAACACAAGTGCGAAAAGTGGTTTTTCAACACTAACACAAGTGCGAAAAGTGGTTTTTCCACACTAATACAAGTGCAAAAGTGGTTTCCTGCACCAACACAAGTGCGAAAAGTGGTTTTTCAACACTAACACAAGTGCGAAAAGTGGTTTTTCAACACTAACACAAGTGCGAAAAGTGGTTTTTCCACACTAATACAAGTGCAAAAGTGGTTTCCTGCACCAACATAAGTGCAAAAAGTGGTTTTTCAACACTAACACAAGTGCGAAACGTGGTTTTTCAACACTATCACAAGTGCAAAAAGTGTTTTTTCCACACTAATACAAGTGCGAAAAGTGGTTTTTCAACACTAACACAAGTGCAAAAAGTGGTTTTTCCACACTAATACAAGTGCAAAAGTGGTTTCCTGCACCAACACAAGTGCGAAAAGTGGTTTTTCAACACTAACACAAGTGCGAAAAGTGGTTTTTCAACACTAACGCAAGTGCGAAAAGTGGTTTTTCAACACTAACACAAGTGCGAAAAGTGGTTTTTCAACACTATCACAAGTGCAAAAAGTGTTTTTTCCACACTAATACAAGTGCAAAAGTGGTTTCCTGCACCAACACAAGTGCGAAAAGTGGTTTTCAACACTAACACAAGTGCGAAAAGTGGTTTTTCAACACTAACACAAGTGCAAAAAGTGGTTTTTCAACACTAACACAAGTGCGAAAAGTGGTTTTTCAACACTATCACAAGTGCAAAAAGTGTTTGTTCCACACTAATACAAGTGCAAAAGTGGTTTGCTGCACCAACACAAGTGCGAAAAGTGGTTTTTCAACACTAACACAAGTGCCAAAAGTGGTTTTTCAACACTATCACAAGTGCAAAAAGTGTTTTTTCCAAACTAATACAAGTGCAAAAGTGGTTTCCTGCACCAACACAAGTGCGAAAAGTGGTTTTTCAACACTAACACAAGTGCGAAAAGTGGTTTTTCCACACTAATACAAGTGCAAAAGTGGTTTCCTGCACCAACACAAGTGCGAAAAGTGTTTTTCAACACTAACACAAGTGCGAAAAGTGGTTCTTCAACACTAACACAAGTGCGAAAAGTGGTTTTTCAACACTAACACAAGTGCGAAAAGTCGTTTTTCAACACTATCACAAGTGCAAAAAGTGGTTTTTCCACACTAATACAAGTGCAAAAGTGGTTTCCTGCACCAACAGAAGTGCGAAAAGTGGTTTTTCAACACTAACACAAGTGCGAAAAGTGGTTTTTCAACACTATCACAAGTGCAAAAAGTGTTTTTTCCACACTAATACAAGTGCAATAGTGGTTTCCTGCACCAACACAAGTGCGAAAAGTGGTTTTTCAACACTAACACAAGTGCGAAAAGTGGTTTTTCAACACTAACACAAGTGCGAAAAGTGTTTTTTCCACTCTAATACAAGTGCAAAAGTGGTTTCCTGCACCAACACAAGTGCGAAAAGTGGTTTTTCAACACTAACACAAGTGTGAAAAGTGGTTTTTCAACACTAACACAAGTGCGAAAAGTGGTTTTTCAACACTAACACAAGTGCGAAAAGTGGTTTTTCAACACTAATACAAGTGCAAAAGGGGTTTCCTGCATCAACACAAGTGCGAAAAGTGGTTTTTCAACACTAACACAAGTGCGAAAAGTGGTTTTTCAACACTAACACAAGTGCGAAAAGTGGTTTTTCCACACCAATACAAGTGCAAAAGTGGTTTCCTGCACCAACACAAGTGCGAAAAGTGGTTTTTCAACACCAACGCAAGTGCGAAAAGTGGTTTTTCAACACTATCACAAGTGCAAAAAGTGTTTTTTCCACACTAATACAAGTGCGAAAAGTGGTTTTTCAACACTAACACAAGTGCGAAAAGTGGTTTTTCCACACTAATACAAGTGCAAAAGTGGTTTCCTGCACCAACACAAGTGCGAAAAGTGGTTTTTGAACACTAACACAAGTGCGAAAAGTGGTTTTTCCACACTAATACAATTGCAAAAGTGGTTTCCTGCACCAACTCAAGTGCGAATAGTGGTTTTTCAACACTAACACAAGTGCGAAAAGTGGTTTTTCAACACTAACACAAGTGCGAAAGTGGTTTTTCCACACTAATACAAGTGCAAAAGTGGTTTCCTGCACCAACACAAGTGCGAAAAGTGGTTTTTCAACACTAACACAAGTGCGAAAAGTGGTTTTTCAACACTAACACAAGTGCGAAAAGTGGTTTTCCACACTAACACAAGTGCAAAAGTGGTTTCCTGCACCAACACAAGTGCGAAAGTGGTTTTTCAACACTAACACAAGTGCGAAACATGGTTTTTCAACACTATCACAAGTGCAAAAAGTATTTTTTCCACACTAATACAAGTGCGAAAAGTGGTTTTTCAACACTAACACAAGTGCGAAAAGTGGTTTTTCCACACTAATACAAGTGCAAAAGTGGTTTCCTGCACCAACACAAGTGCGAAAAGTGTTTTTTCAACACTAACACAAGTGCGAAAAGTGGTTTTTCAACACTAACACAAGTGCGAAAAGTGGTTTTTCAACACTAACACAAGTGCGAAAAGTGGTTTTTCAACACTATCACAAGTGCAAAAAGTGTTGTTCCACACTAATACAAGTGCAAAAGTGGTTTCCTGCACCAACACAAGTGCGAAAAGTGGTTTTTCAACACTAACACAAGTGCGAAAAGTGGTTTTTCCACACTAATACAAGTGCAAAAGTGGTTTCCTGCACCAACACAAGTGCGAAAAGTGGTTTTTCAACACTAACACAAGTGCGAAAAGTGGTTCTTCAACACTAACACAAGTGCGAAAAGTGGTTTTTCAACACTAACACAAGTGCGAAAAGTGGTTTTTCAACACTATCACAAGTGCAAAAAGTGGTTTTTCCACACTAATACAAGTGCAAAAGTGGTTTCCTGCACCAACACAAGTGCGAAAAGTGGTTTTTCAACACTAACACAAGTGCGAAAAGTGATTTTTCAACACTAACACAAGTGCGAAAAGTGATTTTTCAACACTAACACAAGTGCGAAAAGTGGTTTTTCAACACTATCACTAGTGCAAAAAGTGTTTTTTCCACACTAATACAAGTGCAAAAGTGGTTTCCTGCACAAACACAAGTGCGAAAAGTGGTTTTTCAACACTATCACAAGTGCAAAAAGTGTTTTTTCCACACTAATACAAGTGCAAAAGTGGTTTCCTGCACCAACACAAGTGCGAAAAGTGGTTTTTCAACACTAACACAAGTGCGAAAAGTGGTTTTTGAACACTAACACAAGTGCGAAAAGTGGTTTTTCAACACTATCACAAGTGCAAAAAGTGTTTTTGCCACACTAATACAAGTGCAAAAGTGGTTTCCTGCACCAACACAAGTGCGAAAAGTGGTTTTTCAACACTAACACAAGTGCGAAAAGTGGTTTTTCAACACTAACACAAGTGCGAAAAGTGGTTTTCCACACTAATACAAGTGCAAAAGTGGTTTCCTGCACCAACACAAGTGCGAAAAGTGGTTTTTCAACACTAACACAAGTGCGGAAAGTGGTTTTTCAACACTAACACAAGTGCGAAAAGTGGTTTTGCCACACTAATACAAGTGCAAAAGTGGTTTCCTGCACCAACACAAGTGCGAAAAGTGGTTTTTCAACACTAACGCAAGTGCGAAAAGTGGTTTTTCAACACTAACACAACTGCGAAAAGTGGTTTTTCCACACTAATACAAGTGCAAAAGTGGTTTCCTGCACCAACACAAGTGCAAAAAGTGGTTTTTCAACACTAACACAAGTGCGAAAAGTGGTTTTTCAACACTATCACAAGTGCAAAAAGTGTTTGTTCCACACTAATACAAGTGCAAAAGTGGTTTCCTGCACCAACACAAGTGCGAAAAGTGGTTTTTCAACACTAACACAAGTGCCAAAAGTGGTTTTTCAACACTATCACAAGTGCAAAAAGTGTTTTTTCCACACTAATACAAGTGCAAAAGTGGTTTCCTGCACCAACACAAGTGCGAAAAGTGGTTTTTCAACACTAACACAAGTGCGAAAAGTGGTTTTTCCACACTAATACAAGTGCAAAAGTGGTTTCCTGCACCAACACAAGTGCGAAAAGTGGTTTTTCAACACTAACACAAGTGCGAAAAGTGGTTTTTCCACACTAATACAATTGCAAAAGTGGTTTCCTGCACCAACTCAAGTGCGAATAGTGGTTTTTCAACACTAACACAAGTGCGAAAAGTGGTTTTTCAACACTAACACAAGTGCGAAAAGTGTTTTTTCCACACTAATACAAGTGCAAAAGTGGTTTCCTGCACCAACAGAAGTGCGAAAAGTGGTTTTTCAACACTAACACAAGTGGGAAAAGTGGTTTTTCAACACTAACACAAGTGCGAAAAGTGTTTTTTCCACATAATACAAGTGCAAAAGTGGGTTCCTGCACCAACACAAGTGCGAAAAGTGGTTTTTCAACACTAACACAAGTGCGAAAAGTGGTTTTTCAACACTAACGCAAGTGCGAAAAGTGGTTTTTCAACACTAACGCAAGTGCGAAAAGTGGTTTTTCAACACTATCACAAGTGCAAAAAGTGTTTTTTCCACACTAATACAAGTGCAAAAGTGGTTTCCTGCACCAACACAAGTGCAAAAAGTGGTTTTTCAACACTAACACAAGTGCGAAAAGTGGTTTTTCAACACTAACACAAGTGCAAAAAGTGGTTTTTCAACACTAACACAAGTGCGAAAAGTGGTTTTTCAACACTATCACAAGTGCAAAAAGTGTTTGTTCCACACTAATACAAGTGCAAAAGTGGTTTGCTGCACCAACACAAGTGCGAAAAGTGTTTTTTCAACACTAACACAAGTGCCAAAAGTGGTTTTTCAACACTATCGCAAGTGCAAAAAGTGTTTTTTCCACACTAATACAAGTGCAAAAGTGGTTTCCTGCACCAACACAAGTGCGAAAAGTGGTTTTTCAACACTAACACAAGTGCGAAAAGTGGTTTTTCAACACTAACACAAGTGCGAAAAGTGGTTTTTCAACACTATCACAAGTGCAAAAAGTGTTTTTGCCACACTATCACAAGTGCAAAAAGTGTTTTTTCCACACTAATACAAGTGCAAAAGTGGTTTCCTGCACCAACACAAGTGCGAAAAGTGGTTTTTCAACACTAACACAAGTGCGAAAAGTGGTTTTTCCACACTAATACAAGTGCAAAAGTGGTTTCCTGCACCAACACAAGTGCGAATAGTGGTTTTTCAACACTAACACAAGTGCAAAAAGTGGTTTTTCAACACTATCACAAGTGCAAAAAGTGTTTTTCCACACTAATACAAGTGCAAAAGTGGTTTCCTGCACCAACACAAGTGCGAAAAGTGGTTTTTCAACACTAACACAAGTGCGAAAAGTGGTTTTTAAATACTAACACAAGTGCGAAAAGTGTTTTTTTCCACACTAATACAAGTACTAAAGTGGTTTCCTGCACCAACACAAGTGCGAAAAGTGGTTTTTCAACACTAACACAAGTGCGAAAAGTAGTTTTTCAACACTAACACAAGTGCGAAAAGTGTTGTTTCCACACTAATACAAGTGCAAAAGTGGTTTGCTGCACCAACACAAGTGCGAAAAGTGGTTTCCTTCACTAACACATGTGCGAAAAGTGGGTTTTCAACACTAACACAAGTGCGAAAAGTGTTTTTTCCACACTAATACAAGTGCAAAAGTGGTTTCCTGCACCAACACAAGTGCGAAAAGTGGTTTTTCAACACTAACACAAGTGCGAAAAGTGGTTTTTCCACACTAATACAAGTGCAAAAGTGGTTTGCCTGCACCAACACAACTGCGAAAAGTGGTTTTTCAACACTAACACAAGTGCGAAAAGTGGTTTTTCAACACTAACACAAGTGCGAAAAGTGGTTTTTCAACACTAACACAGGTGCGAAAAGTGGTTTTTCAACACTATCACAAGTGCAAAAAGTGTTTTTTCCACACTAATACAAGTGCAAAAGTGGTTTCCTGCACCAACACAAGTGCGAAAAGTGGTTTTTCAACACTAACACAAGTGCGAAAAGTGGTTTTTGAACACTAACACAAGTGCGAAAAGTGGTTTTTCAACACTATCACAAGTGCATAAAGTGTTTTTTCCACACTAATACAAGTGCAAAAGTGGTTTCCTGCACCAACACAAGTGCGAAAAGTGGTTTTTCAACACTAACACAAGTGCGAAAAGTGGTTTTTCAACACTAACACAAGTGCGAAAAGTGGTTTTGCCACACTAATACAAGTGCAAAAGTGGTTTCCTGCACCAACACAAGTGCGAAAAGTGGTTTTTCAACACTAACACAAGTGCGAAATGTGGTTTTTCAACACTATCACAAGTGCAAAAAGTGTTTTTTCCACACTAATACAAGTGTGAAAAGTGGTTTTTCAACACTAACTCAAGTGCGAAAAGTGGTTTTTCCACACTAATACAAGTGCAAAAGTGGTTTCCTGCACCAACACAAGTGCGAAAAGTGGTTTTTCAACACTAACACAAGTGCGAAAAGTGGTTTTTCAACACTAACACAAGTGCGAAAAGTGTTTTTCAACACTAACACAAGTGCGAAAAGTGGTTTTTCAACACTATCACAAGTGCAAAAAGTGTTTTTTCCACACTAATACAAGTGCAAAAGTGGTTTCCTGCACCAACACAAGTGCGAAAAGTGGTTTTTCAACACTAACACAAGTGCGAAAAGTGGTTTTTCAACACTAACACAAGTGCGAAAAGTGGTTTTTCAACACTAACACAAGTGCGAAAAGTGGTTTTTCCACACTAATACAAGTGCAAAAGTGGTTTCCTGCACCAACACAAGTGCAAAAAGTGGTTTTTCAACACTAACACAAGTGCGAAACGTGGTTTTTCAACACTATCACAAGTGCAAAAAGTGTTTTTTCCACACTAATACAAGTGCGAAAAGTGGTTTTTCAACACTAACACAAGTGCGAAAAGTGGTTTTTCCACACTAATACAAGTGCAAAAGTGGTTTCCTGCACCAACACAAGTGCGAAAAGTGGTTTTTCAACACTAACACAAGTGCGAAAAGTGGTTTTTCAACACTAACGCAAGTGCGAAAAGTGGTTTTTCAACACTAACACAAGTGCGAAAAGTGGTTTTTCAACACTATCACAAGTGCAAAAAGTGTTTTTTCCACACTAATACAAGTGCAAAAGTGGTTTCCTGCACCAACACAAGTGCGAAAAGTGGTTTTTCAACACTAACACAAGTGCGAAAAGTGGTTTTTCAACACTAACACAAGTGCAAAAAGTGGTTTTTCAACACTAACACAAGTGCGAAAAGTGGTTTTTCAACACTATCACAAGTGCAAAAAGTGTTTGTTCCACACTAATACAAGTGCAAAAGTGGTTTGCTGCACCAACACAAGTGCGAAAAGTGGTTTTTCAACACTAACACAAGTGCCAAAAGTGGTTTTTCAACACTATCACAAGTGCAAAAAGTGTTTTTTCCACACTAATACAAGTGCAAAAGTGGTTTCCTGCACCAACACAAGTGCGAAAAGTGGTTTTTCAACACTAACACAAGTGCGAAAAGTGGTTTTTCCACACTAATACAAGTGCAAAAGTGGTTTCCTGCACCAACACAAGTGCGAAAAGTGGTTTTTCAACACTAACACAAGTGCGAAAAGTGGTTCTTCAACACTAACACAAGTGCGAAAAGTGGTTTTTCAACACTAACACAAGTGCGAAAAGTCGTTTTTCAACACTATCACAAGTGCAAAAAGTGGTTTTTCCACACTAATACAAGTGCAAAAGTGGTTTCCTGCACCAACAGAAGTGCGAAAAGTGGTTTTTCAACACTAACACAAGTGCAAAAAGTGGTTTTTCAACACTATCACAAGTGCAAAAAGTGTTTTTTCCACACTAATACAAGTGCAATAGTGGTTTCCTGCACCAACACAAGTGCGAAAAGTGGTTTTTCAACACTAACACAAGTGCGAAAAGTGGTTTTTCAACACTAACACAAGTGCGAAAAGTGTTTTTTCCACTCTAATACAAGTGCAAAAGTGGTTTCCTGCACCAACACAAGTGCGAAAAGTGGTTTTTCAACACTAACACAAGTGTGAAAAGTGGTTTTTCAACACTAACACAAGTGCGAAAAGTGGGTTTTCAACACTAACACAAGTGCGAAAAGTGGTTTTTCAACACTAATACAAGTGCAAAAGGGGTTTCCTGCATCAACACAAGTGCGAAAAGTAGTTTTTCAACACTAACACAAGTGCGAAAAGTGGTTTTTCAACACTAACACAAGTGCGAAAAGTGGTTTTTCCACACCAATACAAGTGCAAAAGTGGTTTCCTGCACCAACACAAGTACGAAAAGTGGTTTTTCAACACCAACGCAAGTGCGAAAAGTGGTTTTTCAACACTATCACAAGTGCAAAAAGTGTTTTTTCCACACTAATACAAGTGCGAAAAGTGGTTTTTCAACACTAACACAAGTGCGAAAAGTGGTTTTTCCACACTAATACAAGTGCAAAAGTGGTTTCCTGCACCAACACAAGTGCGAAAAGTGGTTTTTGAACACTAACACAAGTGCGAAAAGTGGTTTTTCCACACTAATACAATTGCAAAAGTGGTTTCCTGCACCAACTCAAGTGCGAATAGTGGTTTTTCAACACTAACACAAGTGCGAAAAGTGGTTTTTCCACACTAATACAAGTGCAAAATTGGTTTCCTGCACCAACACAAGTGCGAAAAGTGGTTTTTCAACACTAACACAAGTGCGAAAAGTGGTTTTTCAACACTAACACAAGTGCGAAAAGTGGTTTTCCACACTAACACAAGTGCAAAAGTGGTTTCCTGCACCAACACAAGTGCGAAAAGTGGTTTTTCAACACTAACACAAGTGCGAAACGTGGTTTTTCAACACTATCACAAGTGCAAAAAGTATTTTTTCCACACTAATACAAGTGCGAAAAGTGGTTTTTCAACACTAACACAAGTGCGAAAAGTGGTTTTTCCACACTAATACAAGTGCAAAAGTGGTTTCCTGCACCAACACAAGTGCGAAAAGTGTTTTTTCAACACTAACACAAGTGCGAAAAGTGGTTTTTCAACACTAACACAAGTGCGAAAAGTGGTTTTTCAACACTAACACAAGTGCGAAAAGTGGTTTTTCAACACTATCACAAGTGCAAAAAGTGTTTTTCCACACTAATACAAGTGCAAAAGTGGTTTCCTGCACCAACACAAGTGCGAAAAGTGGTTTTTCAACACTAACACAAGTGCGAAAAGTGGTTTTTCCACACTAATACAAGTGCAAAAGTGGTTTCCTGCACCAACACAAGTGCGAAAAGTGGTTTTTCAACACTAACACAAGTGCGAAAAGTGGTTCTTCAACACTAACACAAGTGCAAAAAGTGTTTTTTCCACACTAATACAAGTGCAAAAGTGGTTTCCTGCACCAACACAAGTGCGAAAAGTGGTTTTTCAACACTAACACAAGTGCGAAAAGTGGTTTTTCAACACTAACACAAGTGCGAAAAGTGGTTTTTCAACACTATCACAAGTGCAAAAAGTGTTTTTGCCACACTATCACAAGTGCAAAAAGTGTTTTTTCCACACTAATACAAGTGCAAAAGTGGTTTCCTGCACCAACACAAGTGCGAAAAGTGGTTTTTCAACACTAACACAAGTGCGAAAAGTGGTTTTTCCACACTAATACAAGTGCAAAAGTGGTTTCCTGCACCAACACAAGTGCGAATAGTGGTTTTTCAACACTAACACAAGTGCAAAAAGTGGTTTTTCAACACTATCACAAGTGCAAAAAGTGTTTTTCCACACTAATACAAGTGCAAAAGTGGTTTCCTGCACCAACACAAGTGCGAAAAGTGGTTTTTCAACACTAACACAAGTGCGAAAAGTGGTTTTTAAATACTAACACAAGTGCGAAAAGTGTTTTTTTCCACACTAATACAAGTACTAAAGTGGTTTCCTGCACCAACACAAGTGCGAAAAGTGGTTTTTCAACACTAACACAAGTGCGAAAAGTAGTTTTTCAACACTAACACAAGTGCGAAAAGTGTTGTTTCCACACTAATACAAGTGCAAAAGTGGTTTGCTGCACCAACACAAGTGCGAAAAGTGGTTTCCTTCACTAACACATGTGCGAAAAGTGGGTTTTCAACACTAACACAAGTGCGAAAAGTGTTTTTTCCACACTAATACAAGTGCAAAAGTGGTTTCCTGCACCAACACAAGTGCGAAAAGTGGTTTTTCAACACTAACACAAGTGCGAAAAGTGGTTTTTCCACACTAATACAAGTGCAAAAGTGGTTTGCCTGCACCAACACAACTGCGAAAAGTGGTTTTTCAACACTAACACAAGTGCGAAAAGTGGTTTTTCAACACTAACACAAGTGCGAAAAGTGGTTTTTCAACACTAACACAGGTGCGAAAAGTGGTTTTTCAACACTATCACAAGTGCAAAAAGTGTTTTTTCCACACTAATACAAGTGCAAAAGTGGTTTCCTGCACCAACACAAGTGCGAAAAGTGGTTTTTCAACACTAACACAAGTGCGAAAAGTGGTTTTTGAACACTAACACAAGTGCGAAAAGTGGTTTTTCAACACTATCACAAGTGCATAAAGTGTTTTTTCCACACTAATACAAGTGCAAAAGTGGTTTCCTGCACCAACACAAGTGCGAAAAGTGGTTTTTCAACACTAACACAAGTGCGAAAAGTGGTTTTTCAACACTAACACAAGTGCGAAAAGTGGTTTTGCCACACTAATACAAGTGCAAAAGTGGTTTCCTGCACCAACACAAGTGCGAAAAGTGGTTTTTCAACACTAACACAAGTGCGAAATGTGGTTTTTCAACACTATCACAAGTGCAAAAAGTGTTTTTTCCACACTAATACAAGTGTGAAAAGTGGTTTTTCAACACTAACTCAAGTGCGAAAAGTGGTTTTTCCACACTAATACAAGTGCAAAAGTGGTTTCCTGCACCAACACAAGTGCGAAAAGTGGTTTTTCAACACTAACACAAGTGCGAAAAGTGGTTTTTCAACACTAACACAAGTGCGAAAAGTGTTTTTCAACACTAACACAAGTGCGAAAAGTGGTTTTTCAACACTATCACAAGTGCAAAAAGTGTTTTTTCCACACTAATACAAGTGCAAAAGTGGTTTCCTGCACCAACACAAGTGCGAAAAGTGGTTTTTCAACACTAACACAAGTGCGAAAAGTGGTTTTTCAACACTAACACAAGTGCGAAAAGTGGTTTTTCAACACTAACACAAGTGCGAAAAGTGGTTTTTCCACACTAATACAAGTGCAAAAGTGGTTTCCTGCACCAACACAAGTGCAAAAAGTGGTTTTTCAACACTAACACAAGTGCGAAACGTGGTTTTTCAACACTATCACAAGTGCAAAAAGTGTTTTTTCCACACTAATACAAGTGCGAAAAGTGGTTTTTCAACACTAACACAAGTGCGAAAAGTGGTTTTTCCACACTAATACAAGTGCAAAAGTGGTTTCCTGCACCAACACAAGTGCGAAAAGTGGTTTTTCAACACTAACACAAGTGCGAAAAGTGGTTTTTCAACACTAACGCAAGTGCGAAAAGTGGTTTTTCAACACTAACACAAGTGCGAAAAGTGGTTTTTCAACACTATCACAAGTGCAAAAAGTGTTTTTTCCACACTAATACAAGTGCAAAAGTGGTTTCCTGCACCAACACAAGTGCGAAAAGTGGTTTTTCAACACTAACACAAGTGCGAAAAGTGGTTTTTCAACACTAACACAAGTGCAAAAAGTGGTTTTTCAACACTAACACAAGTGCGAAAAGTGGTTTTTCAACACTATCACAAGTGCAAAAAGTGTTTGTTCCACACTAATACAAGTGCAAAAGTGGTTTGCTGCACCAACACAAGTGCGAAAAGTGGTTTTTCAACACTAACACAAGTGCCAAAAGTGGTTTTTCAACACTATCACAAGTGCAAAAAGTGTTTTTTCCACACTAATACAAGTGCAAAAGTGGTTTCCTGCACCAACACAAGTGCGAAAAGTGGTTTTTCAACACTAACACAAGTGCGAAAAGTGGTTTTTCCACACTAATACAAGTGCAAAAGTGGTTTCCTGCACCAACACAAGTGCGAAAAGTGGTTTTTCAACACTAACACAAGTGCGAAAAGTGGTTCTTCAACACTAACACAAGTGCGAAAAGTGGTTTTTCAACACTAACACAAGTGCGAAAAGTCGTTTTTCAACACTATCACAAGTGCAAAAAGTGGTTTTTCCACACTAATACAAGTGCAAAAGTGGTTTCCTGCACCAACAGAAGTGCGAAAAGTGGTTTTTCAACACTAACACAAGTGCAAAAAGTGGTTTTTCAACACTATCACAAGTGCAAAAAGTGTTTTTTCCACACTAATACAAGTGCAATAGTGGTTTCCTGCACCAACACAAGTGCGAAAAGTGGTTTTTCAACACTAACACAAGTGCGAAAAGTGGTTTTTCAACACTAACACAAGTGCGAAAAGTGTTTTTTCCACTCTAATACAAGTGCAAAAGTGGTTTCCTGCACCAACACAAGTGCGAAAAGTGGTTTTTCAACACTAACACAAGTGTGAAAAGTGGTTTTTCAACACTAACACAAGTGCGAAAAGTGGGTTTTCAACACTAACACAAGTGCGAAAAGTGGTTTTTCAACACTAATACAAGTGCAAAAGGGGTTTCCTGCATCAACACAAGTGCGAAAAGTAGTTTTTCAACACTAACACAAGTGCGAAAAGTGGTTTTTCAACACTAACACAAGTGCGAAAAGTGGTTTTTCCACACCAATACAAGTGCAAAAGTGGTTTCCTGCACCAACACAAGTACGAAAAGTGGTTTTTCAACACCAACGCAAGTGCGAAAAGTGGTTTTTCAACACTATCACAAGTGCAAAAAGTGTTTTTTCCACACTAATACAAGTGCGAAAAGTGGTTTTTCAACACTAACACAAGTGCGAAAAGTGGTTTTTCCACACTAATACAAGTGCAAAAGTGGTTTCCTGCACCAACACAAGTGCGAAAAGTGGTTTTTGAACACTAACACAAGTGCGAAAAGTGGTTTTTCCACACTAATACAATTGCAAAAGTGGTTTCCTGCACCAACTCAAGTGCGAATAGTGGTTTTTCAACACTAACACAAGTGCGAAAAGTGGTTTTTCCACACTAATACAAGTGCAAAATTGGTTTCCTGCACCAACACAAGTGCGAAAAGTGGTTTTTCAACACTAACACAAGTGCGAAAAGTGGTTTTTCAACACTAACACAAGTGCGAAAAGTGGTTTTCCACACTAACACAAGTGCAAAAGTGGTTTCCTGCACCAACACAAGTGCGAAAAGTGGTTTTTCAACACTAACACAAGTGCGAAACGTGGTTTTTCAACACTATCACAAGTGCAAAAAGTATTTTTTCCACACTAATACAAGTGCGAAAAGTGGTTTTTCAACACTAACACAAGTGCGAAAAGTGGTTTTTCCACACTAATACAAGTGCAAAAGTGGTTTCCTGCACCAACACAAGTGCGAAAAGTGTTTTTTCAACACTAACACAAGTGCGAAAAGTGGTTTTTCAACACTAACACAAGTGCGAAAAGTGGTTTTTCAACACTAACACAAGTGCGAAAAGTGGTTTTTCAACACTATCACAAGTGCAAAAAGTGTTTTTCCACACTAATACAAGTGCAAAAGTGGTTTCCTGCACCAACACAAGTGCGAAAAGTGGTTTTTCAACACTAACACAAGTGCGAAAAGTGGTTTTTCCACACTAATACAAGTGCAAAAGTGGTTTCCTGCACCAACACAAGTGCGAAAAGTGGTTTTTCAACACTAACACAAGTGCGAAAAGTGGTTCTTCAACACTAACACAAGTGCGAAAAGTGGTTTTTCAACACTAACACAAGTGCGAAAAGTGGTTTTTCAACACTATCACAAGTGCAAAAAGTGGTTTTTCCACACTAATACAAGTGCAAAAGTGGTTTCCTGCACCAACACAAGTGCGAAAAGTGGTTTTTCAACACTAACACAAGTGCGAAAAGTGATTTTTCAACACTAACACAAGTGCGAAAAGTGATTTTTCAACACTAACACAAGTGCGAAAAGTGGTTTTTCAACAGTATCACTAGTGCAAAAAGTGTTTTTTCCACACTAATACAAGTGCAAAAGTGGTTTCCTGCACCAACACAAGTGCGAAAAGTGGTTTTTCAACACTATCACAAGTGCAAAAAGTGTTTTTTCCACACTAATACAAGTGCAAAAGTGGTTTCCTGCACCAACACAAGTGCGAAAAGTGGTTTTTCAACACTAACACAAGTGCGAAAAGTGGTTTTTGAACACTAACACAAGTGCGAAAAGTGGTTTTTCAACACTATCACAAGTGCAAAAAGTGTTTTTGCCACACTAATACAAGTGCAAAAGTGGTTTCCTGCACCAACACAAGTGCGAAAAGTGGTTTTTCAACACTAACACAAGTGCGAAAAGTGGTTTTTCAACACTAACACAAGTGCGAAAAGTGGTTTTCCACACTAATACAAGTGCAAAAGTGGTTTCCTGCACCAACACAAGTGCGAAAAGTGGTTTTTCAACACTAACACAAGTGCGGAAAGTGGTTTTTCAACACTAACACAAGTGCGAAAAGTGGTTTTGCCACACTAATACAAGTGCAAAAGTGGTTTCCTGCACCAACACAAGTGCGAAAAGTGGTTTTTCAACACTAACGCAAGTGCGAAAAGTGGTTTTTCAACACTAACACAACTGCGAAAAGTGGTTTTTCCACACTAATACAAGTGCAAAAGTGGTTTCCTGCACCAACACAAGTGCAAAAAGTGGTTTTTCAACACTAACACAAGTGCGAAAAGTGGTTTTTCAACACTATCACAAGTGCAAAAAGTGTTTGTTCCACACTAATACAAGTGCAAAAGTGGTTTCCTGCACCAACACAAGTGCGAAAAGTGGTTTTTCAACACTAACACAAGTGCCAAAAGTGGTTTTTCAACACTATCACAAGTGCAAAAAGTGTTTTTTCCACACTAATACAAGTGCAAAAGTGGTTTCCTGCACCAACACAAGTGCGAAAAGTGGTTTTTCAACACTAACACAAATGCGAAAAGTGGTTTTTCCACACTAATACAAGTGCAAAAGTGGTTTCCTGCACCAACACAAGTGCGAATAGTGGTTTTTCAACACTAACACAAGTGCAAAAAGTGGTTTTTCAACACTATCACAAGTGCAAAAAGTGTTTTTCCACACTAATACAAGTGCAAAAGTGGTTTCCTGCACCAACACAAGTGCGAAAAGTGGTTTTTCAACACTAACACAAGTGCGAAAAGTGGTTTTTAAATACTAACACAAGTGCGAAAAGTGTTTTTTTCCACACTAATACAAGTGCTAAAGTGGTTTCCTGCACCAACACAAGTGCGAAAAGTGGTTTTTCAACACTAACACAAGTGCGAAAAGTAGTTTTTCAACACTAACACAAGTGCGAAAAGTGTTGTTTCCACACTAATACAAGTGCAAAAGTGGTTTGCTGCACCAACACAAGTGCGAAAAGTGGTTTCCTTCACTAACACATGTGCGAAAAGTGGGTTTTCAACACTAACACAAGTGCGACAAGTGTTTTTTCCACACTAATACAAGTGCAAAAGTGGTTTCCTGCACCAACACAAGTGCGAAAAGTGGTTTTTCAACACTAACACAAGTGCGAAAAGTGGTTTTTCCACACTAATACAAGTGCAAAAGTGGTTTGCCTGCACCAACACAACTGCGAAAAGTGGTTTTTCAACACTAACACAAGTGCGAAAAGTGGTTTTTCAACACTAACACAAGTGCGAAAAGTGGTTTTTCAACACTAACACAGGTGCAAAAAGTGGTTTTTCAACACTATCACAAGTGCAAAAAGTGTTTTTTCCACACTAATACAAGTGCAAAAGTGGTTTCCTGCACCAACACAAGTGCGAAAAGTGGTTTTTCAACACTAACACAAGTGCGAAAAGTGGTTTTTGAACACTAACACAAGTGCGAAAAGTGGTTTTTCAACACTATCACAAGTGCATAAAGTGTTTTTTCCACACTAATACAAGTGCAAAAGTGGTTTCCTGCACCAACACAAGTGCGAAAAGTGGTTTTTCAACACTAACACAAGTGCGAAAAGTGGTTTTTCAACACTAACACAAGTGCGAAAAGTGGTTTTGCCACACTAATACAAGTGCAAAAGTGGTTTCCTGCACCAACACAAGTGCGAAAAGTGGTTTTTCAACACTAACACAAGTGCGAAATGTGGTTTTTCAACACTATCACAAGTGCAAAAAGTGTTTTTTCCACACTAATACAAGTGTGAAAAGTGGTTTTTCAACACTAACTCAAGTGCGAAAAGTGGTTTTTCCACACTAATACAAGTGCAAAAGTGGTTTCCTGCACCAACACAAGTGCGAAAAGTGGTTTTTCAACACTAACACAAGTGCGAAAAGTGGTTTTTCAACACTAACACAAGTGCGAAAAGTGTTTTTCAACACTAACACAAGTGCGAAAAGTGGTTTTTCAACACTATCACAAGTGCAAAAAGTGTTTTTTCCACACTAATACAAGTGCAAAAGTGGTTTCCTGCACCAACACAAGTGCGAAAAGTGGTTTTTCAACACTAACACAAGTGCGAAAAGTGGTTTTTCAACACTAACACAAGTGCGAAAAGTGGTTTTTCAACACTAACACAAGTGCGAAAAGTGGTTTTTCCACACTAATACAAGTGCAAAAGTGGTTTCCTGCACCAACACAAGTGCAAAAAGTGGTTTTTCAACACTAACACAAGTGCGAAACGTGGTTTTTCAACACTATCACAAGTGCAAAAAGTGTTTTTTCCACACTAATACAAGTGCGAAAAGTGGTTTTTCAACACTAACACAAGTGCGAAAAGTGGTTTTTCCACACTAATACAAGTGCAAAAGTGGTTTCCTGCACCAACACAAGTGCGAAAAGTGGTTTTTCAACACTAACACAAGTGCGAAAAGTGGTTTTTCAACACTAACGCAAGTGCGAAAAGTGGTTTTTCAACACTAACACAAGTGCGAAAAGTGGTTTTTCAACACTATCACAAGTGCAAAAAGTGTTTTTTCCACACTAATACAAGTGCAAAAGTGGTTTCCTGCACCAACACAAGTGCGAAAAGTGGTTTTTCAACACTAACACAAGTGCGAAAAGTGGTTTTTCAACACTAACACAAGTGCAAAAAGTGGTTTTTCAACACTAACACAAGTGCGAAAAGTGGTTTTTCAACACTATCACAAGTGCAAAAAGTGTTTGTTCCACACTAATACAAGTGCAAAAGTGGTTTGCTGCACCAACACAAGTGCGAAAAGTGGTTTTTCAACACTAACACAAGTGCCAAAAGTGGTTTTTCAACACTATCACAAGTGCAAAAAGTGTTTTTTCCACACTAATACAAGTGCAAAAGTGGTTTCCTGCACCAACACAAGTGCGAAAAGTGGTTTTTCAACACTAACACAAGTGCGAAAAGTGGTTTTTCCACACTAATACAAGTGCAAAAGTGGTTTCCTGCACCAACACCAGTGCGAAAAGTGGTTTTTCAACACTAACACAAGTGCGAAAAGTGGTTCTTCAACACTAACACAAGTGCGAAAAGTGGTTTTTCAACACTAACACAAGTGCAAAAAGTCGTTTTTCAACACTATCACAAGTGCAAAAAGTGGTTTTTCCACACTAATACAAGTGCAAAAGTGGTTTCCTGCACCAACAGAAGTGCGAAAAGTGGTTTTTCAACACTAACACAAGTGCGAAAAGTGGTTTTTCAACACTATCACAAGTGCAAAAAGTGTTTTTTCCACACTAATACAAGTGCAATAGTGGTTTCCTGCACCAACACAAGTGCGAAAAGTGGTTTTTCAACACTAACACAAGTGCGAAAAGTGGTTTTTCAACACTAACACAAGTGCGAAAAGTGTTTTTTCCACTCTAATACAAGTGCAAAAGTGGTTTCCTGCACCAACACAAGTGCGAAAAGTGGTTTTTCAACACTAACACAAGTGTGAAAAGTGGTTTTTCAACACTAACACAAGTGCGAAAAGTGGGTTTTCAACACTAACACAAGTGCGAAAAGTGGTTTTTCAACACTAATACAAGTGCAAAAGGGGTTTCCTGCATCAACACAAGTGCGAAAAGTAGTTTTTCAACACTAACACAAGTGCGAAAAGTGGTTTTTCAACACTAACACAAGTGCGAAAAGTGGTTTTTCCACACCAATACAAGTGCAAAAGTGGTTTCCTGCACCAACACAAGTACGAAAAGTGGTTTTTCAACACCAACGCAAGTGCGAAAAGTGGTTTTTCAACACTATCACAAGTGCAAAAAGTGTTTTTTCCACACTAATACAAGTGCGAAAAGTGGTTTTTCAACACTAACACAAGTGCGAAAAGTGGTTTTTCCACACTAATACAAGTGCAAAAGTGGTTTCCTGCACCAACACAAGTGCGAAAAGTGGTTTTTGAACACTAACACAAGTGCGAAAAGTGGTTTTTCCACACTAATACAATTGCAAAAGTGGTTTCCTGCACCAACTCAAGTGCGAATAGTGGTTTTTCAACACTAACACAAGTGCGAAAAGTGGGTTTTCCACACTAATACAAGTGCAAAAGTGGTTTCCTGCACCAACACAAGTGCGAAAAGTGGTTTTTCAACACTAACACAAGTGCGAAAAGTGGTTTTTCAACACTAACACAAGTGCGAAAAGTGGTTTTCCACACTAACACAAGTGCAAAAGTGGTTTCCTGCACCAACACAAGTGCGAAAAGTGGTTTTTCAACACTAACACAAGTGCGAAACGTGGTTTTTCAACACTATCACAAGTGCAAAAAGTATTTTTTCCACACTAATACAAGTGCAAAAAGTGGTTTTTCAACACTAACACAAGTGCGAAAAGTGGTTTTTCCACACTAATACAAGTGCAAAAGTGGTTTCCTGCACCAACACAAGTGCGAAAAGTGTTTTTTCAACACTAACACAAGTGCGAAAAGTGGTTTTTCAACACTAACACAAGTGCGAAAAGTGGTTTTTCAACACTAACACAAGTGCGAAAAGTGGTTTTTCAACACTATCACAAGTGCAAAAAGTGTTTTTCCACACTAATACAAGTGCAAAAGTGGTTTCCTGCACCAACACAAGTGCGAAAAGTGGTTTTTCAACACTAACACAAGTGCGAAAAGTGGTTTTTCCACACTAATACAAGTGCAAAAGTGGTTTCCTGCACCAACACAAGTGCGAAAAGTGGTTTTTCAACACTAACACAAGTGCGAAAAGTGGTTCTTCAACACTAACACAAGTGCGAAAAGTGGTTTTTCAACACTAACACAAGTGCGAAAAGTGGTTTTTCAACACTATCACAAGTGCAAAAAGTGGTTTTTCCACACTAATACAAGTGCAAAAGTGGTTTCCTGCACCAACACAAGTGCGAAAAGTGGTTTTTCAACACTAACACAAGTGCGAAAAGTGATTTTTCAACACTAACACAAGTGCGAAAAGTGATTTTTCAACACTAACACAAGTGCGAAAAGTGGTTTTTCAACACTATCACTAGTGCAAAAAGTGTTTTTTCCACACTAATACAAGTGCAAAAGTGGTTTCCTGCACCAACACAAGTGCGAAAAGTGGTTTTTCAACACTATCACAAGTGCAAAAAGTGTTTTTTCCACACTAATACAAGTGCAAAAGTGGTTTCCTGCACCAACACAAGTGCGAAAAGTGGTTTTTCAACACTAACACAAGTGCGAAAAGTGGTTTTTGAACACTAACACAAGTGCGAAAAGTGGTTTTTCAACACTATCACAAGTGCAAAAAGTGTTTTTGCCACACTAATACAAGTGCAAAAGTGGTTTCCTGCACCAACACAAGTGCGAAAAGTGGTTTTTCAACACTAACACAAGTGCGAAAAGTGGTTTTTCAACACTAACACAAGTGCGAAAAGTGGTTTTCCACACTAATACAAGTGCAAAAGTGGTTTCCTGCACCAACACAAGTGCGAAAAGTGGTTTTTCAACACTAACACAAGTGCGGAAAGTGGTTTTTCAACACTAACACAAGTGCGAAAAGTGGTTTTGCCACACTAATACAAGTGCAAAAGTGGTTTCCTGCACCAACACAAGTGCGAAAAGTGGTTTTTCAACACTAACGCAAGTGCGAAAAGTGGTTTTTCAACACTAACACAACTGCGAAAAGTGGTTTTTCCACACTAATACAAGTGCAAAAGTGGTTTCCTGCACCAACACAAGTGCAAAAAGTGGTTTTTCAACACTAACACAAGTGCGAAAAGTGGTTTTTCAACACTATCACAAGTGCAAAAAGTGTTTGTTCCACACTAATACAAGTGCAAAAGTGGTTTCCTGCACCAACACAAGTGCGAAAAGTGGTTTTTCAACACTAACACAAGTGCCAAAAGTGGTTTTTCAACACTATCACAAGTGCAAAAAGTGTTTTTTCCACACTAATACAAGTGCAAAAGTGGTTTCCTGCACCAACACAAGTGCGAAAAGTGGTTTTTCAACACTAACACAAGTGCGAAAAGTGGTTTTTCCACACTAATACAAGTGCAAAAGTGGTTTCCTGCACCAACACAAGTGCGAAAAGTGGTTTTTCAACACTAACACAAGTGCGAAAAGTGGTTTTTCCACACTAATACAATTGCAAAAGTGGTTTCCTGCACCAACTCAAGTGCGAATAGTGGTTTTTCAACACTAACACAAGTGCGAAAAGTGGTTTTTCAACACTAACACAAGTGCGAAAAGTGTTTTTTCCACACTAATACAAGTGCAAAAGTGGTTTCCTGCACCAACAGAAGTGCGAAAAGTGGGTTTTCAACACTAACACAAGTGGGAAAAGTGGTTTTTGAACACTAACACAAGTGCGAAAAGTGGTTTTTCCACACTAATACAATTGCAAAAGTGGTTTCCTGCACCAACTCAAGTGCGAATAGTGGTTTTTCAACACTAACACAAGTGCGAAAAGTGGTTTTTCCACACTAATACAAGTGCAAAAGTGGTTTCCTGCACCAACACAAGTGCGAAAAGTGGTTTTTCAACACTAACACAAGTGCGAAAAGTGGTTTTTCAACACTAACACAAGTGCGAAAAGTGGTTTTCCACACTAACACAAGTGCAAAAGTGGTTTCCTGCACCAACACAAGTGCGAAAAGTGGTTTTTCAACACTAACACAAGTGCGAAACGTGGTTTTTCAACACTATCACAAGTGCAAAAAGTATTTTTTCCACACGAATACAAGTGCGAAAAGTGGTTTTTCAACACTAACACAAGTGCGAAAAGTGGTTTTTCCACACTAATACAAGTGCAAAAGTGGTTTCCTGCACCAACACAAGTGCGAAAAGTGTTTTTTCAACACTAACACAAGTGCGAAAAGTGGTTTTTCAACACTAACACAAGTGCGAAAAGTGGTTTTTCAACACTAACACAAGTGCGAAAAGTGGTTTTTCAACACTATCACAAGTGCAAAAAGTGTTTTTCCACACTAATACAAGTGCAAAAGTGGTTTCCTGCACCAACACAAGTGCGAAAAGTGGTTTTTCAACACTAACACAAGTGCGAAAATTGGTTTTTCCACACTAATACAAGTGCAAAAGTGGTTTCCTGCACCAACACAAGTGCGAAAAGTGGTTTTTCAACACTAACACAAGTGCGAAAAGTGGTTCTTCAACACTAACACAAGTGCGAAAAGTGGTTTTTCAACACTAACACAAGTGCGAAAAGTGGTTTTTCAACACTATCACAAGTGCAAAAAGTGGTTTTTCCACACTAATACAAGTGCAAAAGTGGTTTCCTGCACCAACACAAGTGCGAAAAGTGGTTTTTCAACACTAACACTAGTGCGAAAAGTGATTTTTCAACACTAACACAAGTGCGAAAAGTGATTTTTCAACACTAACACAAGTGCGAAAAGTGGTTTTTCAACACTATCACTCGTGCAAAAAGTGTTTTTTCCACACTAATACAAGTGCAAAAGTGGTTTCCTGCACCAACACAAGTGCGAAAAGTGGTTTTTCAACACTATCACAAGTGCAAAAAGTGTTTTTTCCACACTAATACAAGTGCAAAAGTGGTTTCCTGCACCAACACAAGTGCGAAAAGTGGTTTTTCAACACTAACACAAGTGCGAAAAGTGGTTTTTGAACACTAACACAAGTGCGAAAAGTGGTTTTTCAACACTATCACAAGTGCAAAAAGTGTTTTTGCCACACTAATACAAGTGCAAAAGTGGTTTCCTGCACCAACACAAGTGCGAAAAGTGGTTTTTCAACACTAACACAAGTGCGAAAAGTGGTTTTTCAACACTAACACAAGTGCGAAAAGTGGTTTTCCACACTAATACAAGTGCAAAAGTGGTTTCCTGCACCAACACAAGTGCGAAAAGTGGTTTTTCAACACTAACACAAGTGCGGAAAGTGGTTTTTCAACACTAACACAAGTGCGAAAAGTGGTTTTGCCACACTAATACAAGTGCAAAAGTGGTTTCCTGCACCAACACAAGTGCGAAAAGTGGTTTTTCAACACTAACGCAAGTGCGAAAAGTGGTTTTTCAACACTAACACAACTGCGAAAAGTGGTTTTTCCACACTAATACAAGTGCAAAAGTGGTTTCCTGCACCAACACAAGTGCAAAAAGTGGTTTTTCAACACTAACACAAGTGCGAAAAGTGGTTTTTCAACACTATCACAAGTGCAAAAAGTGTTTGTTCCACACTAATACAAGTGCAAAAGTGGTTTCCTGCACCAACACAAGTGCGAAAAGTGGTTTTTCAACACTAACACAAGTGCCAAAAGTGGTTTTTCAACACTATCACAAGTGCAAAAAGTGTTTTTTCCACACTAATACAAGTGCAAAAGTGGTTTCCTGCACCAACACAAGTGCGAAAAGTGGTTTTTCAACACTAACACAAGTGCGAAAAGTGGTTTTTCCACACTAATACAAGTGCAAAAGTGGTTTCCTGCACCAACACAAGTGCGAAAAGTGGTTTTTCAACACTAACACAAGTGCGAAAAGTGGTTTTTCCACACTAATACAATTGCAAAAGTGGTTTCCTGCACCAACTCAAGTGCGAATAGTGGTTTTTCAACACTAACACAAGTGCGAAAAGTGGTTTTTCAACACTAACACAAGTGCGAAAAGTGTTTTTTCCACACGAATACAAGTGCAAAAGTGGTTTCCTGCACCAACAGAAGTGCGAAAAGTGGTTTTTCAACACTAACACAAGTGGGAAAAGTGGTTTTTCAACACTAACACAAGTGCGAAAAGTGTTTTTTCCACATAATACAAGTGCAAAAGTGGGTTCCTGCACCAACACAAGTGCGAAAAGTGGTTTTTCAACACTAACACAAGTGCGAAAAGTGGTTTTTCAACACTAACGCAAGTGCGAAAAGTGGTTTTTCAACACTAACGCAAGTGCGAAAAGTGGTTTTTCAACACTATCACAAGTGCAAAAAGTGTTTTTTCCACACTAATACAAGTGCAAAAGTGGTTTCCTGCACCAACACAAGTGCGAAAAGTGGTTTTTCAACACTAACACAAGTGCGAAAAGTGGTTTTTCAACACTAACACAAGTGCAAAAAGTGGTTTTTCAACACTAACACAAGTGCGAAAAGTGGTTTTTCAACACTATCACAAGTGCAAAAAGTGTTTGTTCCACACTAATACAAGTGCAAAAGTGGTTTGCTGCACCAACACAAGTGCGAAAAGTGTTTTTTCAACACTAACACAAGTGCCAAAAGTGGTTTTTCAACACTATCGCAAGTGCAAAAAGTGTTTTTTCCACACTAATACAAGTGCAAAAGTGGTTTCCTGCACCAACACAAGTGCGAAAAGTGGTTTTTCAACACTAACACAAGTGCGAAAAGTGGTTTTTCAACACTAACACAAGTGCGAAAAGTGGTTTTTCAACACTATCACAAGTGCAAAAAGTGTTTTTGCCACACTATCACAAGTGCAAAAAGTGTTTTTTCCACACTAATACAAGTGCAAAAGTGGTTTCCTGCACCAACACAAGTGCGAAAAGTGGTTTTTCAACACTAACACAAGTGCGAAAAGTGGTTTTTACACACTAATACAAGTGCAAAAGTGGTTTCCTGCACCAACACAAGTGCGAATAGTGGTTTTTCAACACTAACACAAGTGCAAAAAGTGGTTTTTCAACACTATCACAAGTGCAAAAATTGTTTTTCCACACTAATACAAGTGCAAAAGTGGTTTCCTGCACCAACACAAGTGCGAAAAGTGGTTTTTCAACACTAACACAAGTGCGAAAAGTGGTTTTTAAATACTAACACAAGTGCGAAAAGTGTTTTTTTCCACACTAATACAAGTGCTAAAGTGGTTTCCTGCACCAACACAGGTGCGAAAAGTGGTTTTTCAACACTAACACAAGTGCGAAAAGTAGTTTTTCAACACTAACACAAGTGCGAAAAGTGTTGTTTCCACACTAATACAAGTGCAAAAGTGGTTTGCTGCACCAACACAAGTGCGAAAAGTGGTTTCCTTCACTAACACATGTGCGAAAAGTGGGTTTTCAACACTAACACAAGTGCGAAAAGTGTTTTTTCCACACTAATACAAGTGCAAAAGTGGTTTCCTGCACCAACACAAGTGCGAAAAGTGGTTTTTCAACACTAACACAAGTGCGAAAAGTGGTTTTTCCACACTAATACAAGTGCAAAAGTGGTTTGCCTGCACCAACACAACTGCGAAAAGTGGTTTTTCAACACTAACACAAGTGCGAAAAGTGGTTTTTCAACACTAACACAAGTGCGAAAAGTGGTTTTTCAACACTAACACAGGTGCGAAAAGTGGTTTTTCAACACTATCACAAGTGCAAAAAGTGTTTTTTCCACACTAATACAAGTGCAAAAGTGGTTTCCTGCACCAACACAAGTGCGAAAAGTGGTTTTTCAACACTAACACAAGTGCAAAAAGTGGTTTTTCAACACTAACACAAGTGCGAAAAGTGGTTTTTCCACACTAATACAAGTGCAAAAGTGGTTTGCCTGCACCAACACAACTGCGAAAAGTGGTTTTTCAACACTAACACAAGTGCGAAAAGTGGTTTTTCAACACTAACACAAGTGCGAAAAGTGGTTTTTCAACACTAACACAGGTGCGAAAAGTGGTTTTTCAACACTATCACAAGTGCAAAAAGTGTTTTTTCCACACTAATACAAGTGCAAAAGTGGTTTCCTGCACCAACACAAGTGCGAAAAGTGGTTTTTCAACACTAACACAAGTGCGAAAAGTGGTTTCCTTCACTAACACATGTGCGAAAAGTGGGTTTTCAACACTAACACAAGTGCGAAAAGTGGTTTCCTTCACCAACACCAGTGTGAAAAGTGATTTTTCAACACTAACACAAGTGCGAAAAGTGGTTTTTCCACACTAATACAAGTGCAAAAAGTGGTTTTTCCACACTAATACAAGTGCAAAAGTGGTTTCCTGCACCAACACAAGTGCAAAAAGTGGTTTTTCAACACTAACACAAGTGCGAAAAGTGGTTTTTCAACACTATCACAAGTGCAAAAAGTGTTTTTTCCACACTAATACAAATGCAAAAGTGGTTTCCTGCACCAACACAAGTGCGAAAAGTGGTTTTTCAACACCAACACAAGTGCGAAAAGTGGTTTTTCAACACTATCACAAGTGCAAAAAGTGTTTTTTCCACACTAATACAAATGCAAAAGTGGTTTCCTGCACCAACACAAGTGCGAAAAGTGGTTTCCTTCACTAACACAAGTGCGAAAAGTGGTTTTTCAACACTAACACAAGTGCGAAAAGCGGTTTCCTTCACCAACACCAGTGTGAAAAGTGGTTTTTCAACACTAACACCAGTGCGAAAAGTGGTTTTCCACACTAATACAAGTGCAAAAGTGGTTTCCTGCGCTAACACAAGTGCGAAAAGTGGTTTCCTTCATTAACACATGTGCGAAAAGTGGGTTTTCAACACTAACACAAGTGCGAAAAGTGGTTTCCTTCACCAACACCAGTGCGAAAAGTGGTTTTTCAACACTAACACAAGTGCGAAAAGTGGTTTTTCCACACTAATACAAGTGCAAAAGTGGTTTCCTGCACCAACACAAGTGCGAAAAGTGGTTTTTCAACACTAACACAAGTGCGAAAAGTGGTTTTTGAACACTAACACAAGTGCGAAAAGTGGTTTTTGAACACTAACACAAGTGCGAAAAGTGGTTTTTCCACACTAATACAAGTGCAAAAGTGGTTTTCCTGCACCAACACAAGTGCGAATAGTGGTTTTTCAACACTAACACAAGTGCAAAAAGTGTTTTTTCCACACTAATACAAGTGCGAAAAGTGGTTTTTCAACACTAACACAAGTGCGAAAAGTGGTTTTTCAACACTAACACAAGTGCGAAAAGTGGTTTTTCAACACTAATACAAGTGCAAAAGTGGTTTCCTGCACCAACACAAGTGCGAAAAGTGGTTTTTAACACTAACACAAGTGCGAAAAGTGGTTTTTCCACACTAATACAAGTGCAAAAGTGGTTTCCTGCACCAACACAAGTGCAAAAAGTGGTTTTTCAACACTAACACAAGTGCGAAACGTGGTTTTTCAACACTATCACAAGTGCAAAAAGTTTTTTTCCACACTAATACAAGTGCGAAAAGTGGTTTTTCAACACTAACACAAGTGCGAAAAGTGGTTTTCCACACTAATACAAGTGCAAAAGTGGTTTCCTGCACAAACACAAGTGCGAAAAGTGGTTTTTCAACACTAACACAAGTGCGAAAAGTGGTTTTTCAACACTAACGCAAGTGCGAAAAGTGGTTTTTCAACACTATCACAAGTGCATAAAGTGTTTTTTCCACACTAATACAAGTGCAAAAGTGGTTTCCTGCACCAACACAAGTGCGAAAAGTGGTTTTTCAACACTAACACAAGTGCGAAAAGTGGTTTTTCAACACTAACACAAGTGCAAAAAGTGGTTTTTCAACACTAACACAAGTGCTAAAAGTGGTTTTTCAACACTATCACAAGTGCAAAAAGTGTTTGTTCCACACTAATACAAGTGCAAAAGTGGTTTGCTGCACCAACACAAGTGCGAAAAGTGTTTTTTCAACACTAACACAAGTGCCAAAAGTGGTTTTTCAACACTATCGCAAGTGCAAAAAGTGTTTTTTCCACACTAATACAAGTGCAAAAGTGGTTTCCTGCACCAACACAAGTGCGAAAAGTGGTTTTTCAACACTAACACAAGTGCGAAAAGTGGTTTTTCCACACTAATACAAGTGCAAAAGTGGTTTCCTGCAGCAACACAAGTGCGAAAAGTGGTTTTTCAACACTAACACAAGTGCGAAAAGTGGTTTTTCAACACTAACACAAGTGCGAAAAGTGGTTTTTCAACACTATCACAAGTGCAAAAAGTGTTTTTGCCACACTAATACAAGTGCAAAAGTGGTTTCCTGCACCAACACAAGTGCGAAAAGTGGTTTTTCAACACTAACACAAGTGCGAAAAGTGGTTTTTCCACACTAATACAAGTGCAAAAGTGGTTTCCTGCACCAACACAAGTGCGAATAGTGGTTTTTCAACACTAACACAAGTGCAAAAAGTGGTTTTTCAACACTATCACAAGTGCAAAAAGTGTTTTTTCCACACTAATACAAGTGCAAAAGTGGTTTCCTGCACCAACACAAGTGCGAAAAGTGGTTTTTCAACACTAACACAAGTGCGAAAAGTGGTTTTTAAATACTAACACAAGTGCGAAAAGTGTTTTTTTCCACACTAATACAAGTGCTAAAGTGGTTTCCTGCACCAACACAAGTGCGAAAAGTGGTTTTTCAACACTAACACAAGTGCGAAAAGTAGTTTTTCAACACTAACACAAGTGCGAAAAGTGTTGTTTCCACACGAATACAAGTGCAAAAGTGGTTTGCTGCACCAACACAAGTGCGAAAAGTGGTTTCCTTCACTAACACATGTGCGAAAAGTGGGTTTTCAACACTAACACAAGTGCGAAAAGTGTTTTTTCCACACTAATACAAGTGCAAAAGTGGTTTCCTGCACCAACACAAGTGCGAAAAGTGGTTTTTCAACACTAACACAAGTGCAAAAAGTGGTTTTTCAACACTAACACAAGTGCGAAAAGTGGTTTTTCCACACTAATACAAGTGCAAAAGTGGTTTGCCTGCACCAACACAACTGCGAAAAGTGGTTTTTCAACACTAACACAAGTGCGAAAAGTGGTTTTTCAACACTAACACAAGTGCGAAAAGTGGTTTTTCAACACTAACACAAGTGCGAAAAGTGGTTTTTCAACACTAACACAGGTGCGAAAAGTGGTTTTTCAACACTATCACAAGTGCAAAAAGTGTTTTTTCCACACTAATACAAGTGCAAAAGTGGTTTCCTGCACCAACACAAGTGCGAAAAGTGGTTTTTCAACACTAACACAAGTGCGAAAAGTGGTTTTTGAACACTAACACAAGTGCGAAAAGTGGTTTTTCAACACTATCACAAGTGCATAAAGTGTTTTTTCCACACTAATACAAGTGCAAAAGTGGTTTCCTGCACCAACACAAGTGCGAAAAGTGGTTTTTCAACACTAACACAAGTGCGAAAAGTGGTTTTTCAACACTAACACAAGTGCGAAAAGTGGTTTTGCCACACTAATACAAGTGCAAAAGTGGTTTCCTGCACCAACACAAGTGCGAAAAGTGGTTTTTCAACACTAACACAAGTGCGAAATGTGGTTTTTCAACACTATCACAAGTGCAAAAAGTGTTTTTTCCACACTAATACAAGTGTGAAAAGTGGTTTTTCAACACTAACTCAAGTGCGAAAAGTGGTTTTTCCACACTAATACAAGTGCAAAAGTGGTTTCCTGCACCAACACAAGTGCGAAAAGTGGTTTTTCAACACTAACACAAGTGCGAAAAGTGGTTTTTCAACACTAACACAAGTGCGAAAAGTGTTTTTCAACACTAACACAAGTGCGAAAAGTGGTTTTTCAACACTATCACAAGTGCAAAAAGTGTTTTTTCCACACTAATACAAGTGCAAAAGTGGTTTCCTGCACCAACACAAGTGCGAAAAGTGGTTTTTCAACACTAACACAAGTGCGAAAAGTGGTTTTTCAACACTAACACAAGTGCGAAAAGTGGTTTTTCCACACTAATACAAGTGCAAAAGTGGTTTCCTGCACCAACACAAGTGCGAAAAGTGGTTTTTCAACACTAACACAAGTGCGAAAAGTGGTTTTTCAACACTAACACAAGTGCGAAAAGTGGTTTTTCCACACTAATACAAGTGCAAAAGTGGTTTCCTGCACCAACATAAGTGCAAAAAGTGGTTTTTCAACACTAACACAAGTGCGAAACGTGGTTTTTCAACACTATCACAAGTGCAAAAAGTGTTTTTTCCACACTAATACAAGTGCGAAAAGTGGTTTTTCAACACTAACACAAGTGCAAAAAGTGGTTTTTCCACACTAATACAAGTGCAAAAGTGGTTTCCTGCACCAACACAAGTGCGAAAAGTGGTTTTTCAACACTAACACAAGTGCGAAAAGTGGTTTTTCAACACTAACGCAAGTGCGAAAAGTGGTTTTTCAACACTAACACAAGTGCGAAAAGTGGTTTTTCAACACTATCACAAGTGCAAAAAGTGTTTTTTCCACACTAATACAAGTGCAAAAGTGGTTTCCTGCACCAACACAAGTGCGAAAAGTGGTTTTTCAACACTAACACAAGTGCGAAAAGTGGTTTTTCAACACTAACACAAGTGCAAAAAGTGGTTTTTCAACACTAACACAAGTGCGAAAAGTGGTTTTTCAACACTATCACAAGTGCAAAAAGTGTTTGTTCCACACTAATACAAGTGCAAAAGTGGTTTGCTGCACCAACACAAGTGCGAAAAGTGGTTTTTCAACACTAACACAAGTGCCAAAAGTGGTTTTTCAACACTATCACAAGTGCAAAAAGTGTTTTTTCCAAACTAATACAAGTGCAAAAGTGGTTTCCTGCACCAACACAAGTGCGAAAAGTGGTTTTTCAACACTAACACAAGTGCGAAAAGTGGTTTTTCCACACTAATACAAGTGCAAAAGTGGTTTCCTGCACCAACACAAGTGCGAAAAGTGGTTTTTCAACACTAACACAAGTGCGAAAAGTGGTTCTTCAACACTAACACAAGTGCGAAAAGTGGTTTTTCAACACTAACACAAGTGCGAAAAGTCGTTTTTCAACACTATCACAAGTGCAAAAAGTGGTTTTTCCACACTAATACAAGTGCAAAAGTGGTTTCCTGCACCAACAGAAGTGCGAAAAGTGGTTTTTCAACACTAACACAAGTGCGAAAAGTGGTTTTTCAACACTATCACAAGTGCAAAAAGTGTTTTTTCCACACTAATACAAGTGCAATAGTGGTTTCCTGCACCAACACAAGTGCGAAAAGTGGTTTTTCAACACTAACACAAGTGCGAAAAGTGGTTTTTCAACACTAACACAAGTGCGAAAAGTGTTTTTTCCACTCTAATACAAGTGCAAAAGTGGTTTCCTGCACCAACACAAGTGCGAAAAGTGGTTTTTCAACACTAACACAAGTGTGAAAAGTGGTTTTTCAACACTAACACAAGTGCGAAAAGTGGTTTTTCAACACTAACACAAGTGCGAAAAGTGGTTTTTCAACACTAATACAAGTGCAAAAGGGGTTTCCTGCATCAACACAAGTGCGAAAAGTGGTTTTTCAACACTAACACAAGTGCGAAAAGTGGTTTTTCAACACTAACACAAGTGCGAAAAGTGGTTTTTCCACACCAATACAAGTGCAAAAGTGGTTTCCTGCACCAACACAAGTGCGAAAAGTGGTTTTTCAACACCAACGCAAGTGCGAAAAGTGGTTTTTCAACACTATCACAAGTGCAAAAAGTGTTTTTTCCACACTAATACAAGTGCGAAAAGTGGTTTTTCAACACTAACACAAGTGCGAAAAGTGGTTTTTCCACACTAATACAAGTGCAAAAGTGGTTTCCTGCACCAACACAAGTGCGAAAAGTGGTTTTTGAACACTAACACAAGTGCGAAAAGTGGTTTTTCCACACTAATACAATTGCAAAAGTGGTTTCCTGCACCAACTCAAGTGCGAATAGTGGTTTTTCAACACTAACACAAGTGCGAAAAGTGGTTTTTCAACACTAACACAAGTGCGAAAAGTGGTTTTTCCACACTAATACAAGTGCAAAAGTGGTTTCCTGCACCAACACAAGTGCGAAAAGTGGTTTTTCAACACTAACACAAGTGCGAAAAGTGGTTTTTCAACACTAACACAAGTGCGAAAAGTGGTTTTCCACACTAACACAAGTGCAAAAGTGGTTTCCTGCACCAACACAAGTGCGAAAAGTGGTTTTTCAACACTAACACAAGTGCGAAACGTGGTTTTTCAACACTATCACAAGTGCAAAAAGTATTTTTTCCACACTAATACAAGTGCGAAAAGTGGTTTTTCAACACTAACACAAGTGCGAAAAGTGGTTTTTCCACACTAATACAAGTGCAAAAGTGGTTTCCTGCACCAACACAAGTGCGAAAAGTGTTTTTTCAACACTAACACAAGTGCGAAAAGTGGTTTTTCAACACTAACACAAGTGCGAAAAGTGGTTTTTCAACACTAACACAAGTGCGAAAAGTGGTTTTTCAACACTATCACAAGTGCAAAAAGTGTTTTTCCACACTAATACAAGTGCAAAAGTGGTTTCCTGCACCAACACAAGTGCGAAAAGTGGTTTTTCAACACTAACACAAGTGCGAAAAGTGGTTTTTCCACACTAATACAAGTGCAAAAGTGGTTTCCTGCACCAACACAAGTGCGAAAAGTGGTTTTTCAACACTAACACAAGTGCGAAAAGTGGTTCTTCAACACTAACACAAGTGCGAAAAGTGGTTTTTCAACACTAACACAAGTGCGAAAAGTGGTTTTTCAACACTATCACAAGTGCAAAAAGTGGTTTTTCCACACTAATACAAGTGCAAAAGTGGTTTCCTGCACCAACACAAGTGCGAAAAGTGGTTTTTCAACACTAACACAAGTGCGAAAAGTGATTTTTCAACACTAACACAAGTGCGAAAAGTGATTTTTCAACACTAACACAAGTGCGAAAAGTGGTTTTTCAACACTATCACTAGTGCAAAAAGTGTTTTTTCCACACTAATACAAGTGCAAAAGTGGTTTCCTGCACAAACACAAGTGCGAAAAGTGGTTTTTCAACACTATCACAAGTGCAAAAAGTGTTTTTTCCACACTAATACAAGTGCAAAAGTGGTTTCCTGCACCAACACAAGTGCGAAAAGTGGTTTTTCAACACTAACACAAGTGCGAAAAGTGGTTTTTGAACACTAACACAAGTGCGAAAAGTGGTTTTTCAACACTATCACAAGTGCAAAAAGTGTTTTTGCCACACTAATACAAGTGCAAAAGTGGTTTCCTGCACCAACACAAGTGCGAAAAGTGGTTTTTCAACACTAACACAAGTGCGAAAAGTGGTTTTTCAACACTAACACAAGTGCGAAAAGTGGTTTTCCACACTAATACAAGTGCAAAAGTGGTTTCCTGCACCAACACAAGTGCGAAAAGTGGTTTTTCAACACTAACACAAGTGCGGAAAGTGGTTTTTCAACACTAACACAAGTGCGAAAAGTGGTTTTGCCACACTAATACAAGTGCAAAAGTGGTTTCCTGCACCAACACAAGTGCGAAAAGTGGTTTTTCAACACTAACGCAAGTGCGAAAAGTGGTTTTTCAACACTAACACAACTGCGAAAAGTGGTTTTTCCACACTAATACAAGTGCAAAAGTGGTTTCCTGCACCAACACAAGTGCAAAAAGTGGTTTTTCAACACTAACACAAGTGCGAAAAGTGGTTTTTCAACACTATCACAAGTGCAAAAAGTGTTTGTTCCACACTAATACAAGTGCAAAAGTGGTTTCCTGCACCAACACAAGTGCGAAAAGTGGTTTTTCAACACTAACACAAGTGCCAAAAGTGGTTTTTCAACACTATCACAAGTGCAAAAAGTGTTTTTTCCACACTAATACAAGTGCAAAAGTGGTTTCCTGCACCAACACAAGTGCGAAAAGTGGTTTTTCAACACTAACACAAGTGCGAAAAGTGGTTTTTCCACACTAATACAAGTGCAAAAGTGGTTTCCTGCACCAACACAAGTGCGAAAAGTGGTTTTTCAACACTAACACAAGTGCGAAAAGTGGTTTTTCCACACTAATACAATTGCAAAAGTGGTTTCCTGCACCAACTCAAGTGCGAATAGTGGTTTTTCAACACTAACACAAGTGCGAAAAGTGGTTTTTCAACACTAACACAAGTGCGAAAAGTGTTTTTTCCACACTAATACAAGTGCAAAAGTGGTTTCCTGCACCAACAGAAGTGCGAAAAGTGGTTTTTCAACACTAACACAAGTGGGAAAAGTGGTTTTTCAACACTAACACAAGTGCGAAAAGTGTTTTTTCCACATAATACAAGTGCAAAAGTGGGTTCCTGCACCAACACAAGTGCGAAAAGTGGTTTTTCAACACTAACACAAGTGCGAAAAGTGGTTTTTCAACACTAACGCAAGTGCGAAAAGTGGTTTTTCAACACTAACGCAAGTGCGAAAAGTGGTTTTTCAACACTATCACAAGTGCAAAAAGTGTTTTTTCCACACTAATACAAGTGCAAAAGTGGTTTCCTGCACCAACACAAGTGCGAAAAGTGGTTTTTCAACACTAACACAAGTGCGAAAAGTGGTTTTTCAACACTAACACAAGTGCAAAAAGTGGTTTTTCAACACTAACACAAGTGCGAAAAGTGGTTTTTCAACACTATCACAAGTGCAAAAAGTGTTTGTTCCACACTAATACAAGTGCAAAAGTGGTTTGCTGCACCAACACAAGTGCGAAAAGTGTTTTTTCAACACTAACACAAGTGCCAAAAGTGGTTTTTCAACACTATCGCAAGTGCAAAAAGTGTTTTTTCCACACTAATACAAGTGCAAAAGTGGTTTCCTGCACCAACACAAGTGCGAAAAGTGGTTTTTCAACACTAACACAAGTGCGAAAAGTGGTTTTTCAACACTAACACAAGTGCGAAAAGTGGTTTTTCAACACTATCACAAGTGCAAAAAGTGTTTTTGCCACACTATCACAAGTGCAAAAAGTGTTTTTTCCACACTAATACAAGTGCAAAAGTGGTTTCCTGCACCAACACAAGTGCGAAAAGTGGTTTTTCAACACTAACACAAGTGCGAAAAGTGGTTTTTCCACACTAATACAAGTGCAAAAGTGGTTTCCTGCACCAACACAAGTGCGAATAGTGGTTTTTCAACACTAACACAAGTGCAAAAAGTGGTTTTTCAACACTATCACAAGTGCAAAAAGTGTTTTTCCACACTAATACAAGTGCAAAAGTGGTTTCCTGCACCAACACAAGTGCGAAAAGTGGTTTTTCAACACTAACACAAGTGCGAAAAGTGGTTTTTAAATACTAACACAAGTGCGAAAAGTGTTTTTTTCCACACTAATACAAGTACTAAAGTGGTTTCCTGCACCAACACAAGTGCGAAAAGTGGTTTTTCAACACTAACACAAGTGCGAAAAGTAGTTTTTCAACACTAACACAAGTGCGAAAAGTGTTGTTTCCACACTAATACAAGTGCAAAAGTGGTTTGCTGCACCAACACAAGTGCGAAAAGTGGTTTCCTTCACTAACACATGTGCGAAAAGTGGGTTTTCAACACTAACACAAGTGCGAAAAGTGTTTTTTCCACACTAATACAAGTGCAAAAGTGGTTTCCTGCACCAACACAAGTGCGAAAAGTGGTTTTTCAACACTAACACAAGTGCGAAAAGTGGTTTTTCCACACTAATACAAGTGCAAAAGTGGTTTGCCTGCACCAACACAACTGCGAAAAGTGGTTTTTCAACACTAACACAAGTGCGAAAAGTGGTTTTTCAACACTAACACAAGTGCGAAAAGTGGTTTTTCAACACTAACACAGGTGCGAAAAGTGGTTTTTCAACACTATCACAAGTGCAAAAAGTGTTTTTTCCACACTAATACAAGTGCAAAAGTGGTTTCCTGCACCAACACAAGTGCGAAAAGTGGTTTTTCAACACTAACACAAGTGCGAAAAGTGGTTTTTGAACACTAACACAAGTGCGAAAAGTGGTTTTTCAACACTATCACAAGTGCATAAAGTGTTTTTTCCACACTAATACAAGTGCAAAAGTGGTTTCCTGCACCAACACAAGTGCGAAAAGTGGTTTTTCAACACTAACACAAGTGCGAAAAGTGGTTTTTCAACACTAACACAAGTGCGAAAAGTGGTTTTGCCACACTAATACAAGTGCAAAAGTGGTTTCCTGCACCAACACAAGTGCGAAAAGTGGTTTTTCAACACTAACACAAGTGCGAAATGTGGTTTTTCAACACTATCACAAGTGCAAAAAGTGTTTTTTCCACACTAATACAAGTGTGAAAAGTGGTTTTTCAACACTAACTCAAGTGCGAAAAGTGGTTTTTCCACACTAATACAAGTGCAAAAGTGGTTTCCTGCACCAACACAAGTGCGAAAAGTGGTTTTTCAACACTAACACAAGTGCGAAAAGTGGTTTTTCAACACTAACACAAGTGCGAAAAGTGTTTTTCAACACTAACACAAGTGCGAAAAGTGGTTTTTCAACACTATCACAAGTGCAAAAAGTGTTTTTTCCACACTAATACAAGTGCAAAAGTGGTTTCCTGCACCAACACAAGTGCGAAAAGTGGTTTTTCAACACTAACACAAGTGCGAAAAGTGGTTTTTCAACACTAACACAAGTGCGAAAAGTGGTTTTTCAACACTAACACAAGTGCGAAAAGTGGTTTTTCCACACTAATACAAGTGCAAAAGTGGTTTCCTGCACCAACACAAGTGCAAAAAGTGGTTTTTCAACACTAACACAAGTGCGAAACGTGGTTTTTCAACACTATCACAAGTGCAAAAAGTGTTTTTTCCACACTAATACAAGTGCGAAAAGTGGTTTTTCAACACTAACACAAGTGCGAAAAGTGGTTTTTCCACACTAATACAAGTGCAAAAGTGGTTTCCTGCACCAACACAAGTGCGAAAAGTGGTTTTTCAACACTAACACAAGTGCGAAAAGTGGTTTTTCAACACTAACGCAAGTGCGAAAAGTGGTTTTTCAACACTAACACAAGTGCGAAAAGTGGTTTTTCAACACTATCACAAGTGCAAAAAGTGTTTTTTCCACACTAATACAAGTGCAAAAGTGGTTTCCTGCACCAACACAAGTGCGAAAAGTGGTTTTTCAACACTAACACAAGTGCGAAAAGTGGTTTTTCAACACTAACACAAGTGCAAAAAGTGGTTTTTCAACACTAACACAAGTGCGAAAAGTGGTTTTTCAACACTATCACAAGTGCAAAAAGTGTTTGTTCCACACTAATACAAGTGCAAAAGTGGTTTGCTGCACCAACACAAGTGCGAAAAGTGGTTTTTCAACACTAACACAAGTGCCAAAAGTGGTTTTTCAACACTATCACAAGTGCAAAAAGTGTTTTTTCCACACTAATACAAGTGCAAAAGTGGTTTCCTGCACCAACACAAGTGCGAAAAGTGGTTTTTCAACACTAACACAAGTGCGAAAAGTGGTTTTTCCACACTAATACAAGTGCAAAAGTGGTTTCCTGCACCAACACAAGTGCGAAAAGTGGTTTTTCAACACTAACACAAGTGCGAAAAGTGGTTCTTCAACACTAACACAAGTGCGAAAAGTGGTTTTTCAACACTAACACAAGTGCGAAAAGTCGTTTTTCAACACTATCACAAGTGCAAAAAGTGGTTTTTCCACACTAATACAAGTGCAAAAGTGGTTTCCTGCACAACAGAAGTGCGAAAAGTGGTTTTTCAACACTAACACAAGTGCAAAAAGTGGTTTTTCAACACTATCACAAGTGCAAAAAGTGTTTTTTTCCACACTAATACAAGTGCAATAGTGGTTTCCTGCACCAACACAAGTGCGAAAAGTGGTTTTTCAACACTAACACAAGTGCGAAAAGTGGTTTTTCAACACTAACACAAGTGCGAAAAGTGTTTTTTCCACTCTAATACAAGTGCAAAAGTGGTTTCCTGCACCAACACAAGTGCGAAAAGTGGTTTTTCAACACTAACACAAGTGTGAAAAGTGGTTTTTCAACACTAACACAAGTGCGAAAAGTGGGTTTTCAACACTAACACAAGTGCGAAAAGTGGTTTTTCAACACTAATACAAGTGCAAAAGGGGTTTCCTGCATCAACACAAGTGCGAAAAGTAGTTTTTCAACACTAACACAAGTGCGAAAAGTGGTTTTTCAACACTAACACAAGTGCGAAAAGTGGTTTTTCCACACCAATACAAGTGCAAAAGTGGTTTCCTGCACCAACACAAGTACGAAAAGTGGTTTTTCAACACCAACGCAAGTGCGAAAAGTGGTTTTTCAACACTATCACAAGTGCAAAAAGTGTTTTTTCCACACTAATACAAGTGCGAAAAGTGGTTTTTCAACACTAACACAAGTGCGAAAAGTGGTTTTTCCACACTAATACAAGTGCAAAAGTGGTTTCCTGCACCAACACAAGTGCGAAAAGTGGTTTTTGAACACTAACACAAGTGCGAAAAGTGGTTTTTCCACACTAATACAATTGCAAAAGTGGTTTCCTGCACCAACTCAAGTGCGAATAGTGGTTTTTCAACACTAACACAAGTGCGAAAAGTGGTTTTTCCACACTAATACAAGTGCAAAATTGGTTTCCTGCACCAACACAAGTGCGAAAAGTGGTTTTTTCAACACTAACACAAGTGCGAAAAGTGGTTTTTCAACACTAACACAAGTGCGAAAAGTGGTTTTCCACACTAACACAAGTGCAAAAGTGGTTTCCTGCACCAACACAAGTGCGAAAAGTGGTTTTTCAACACTAACACAAGTGCGAAACGTGGTTTTTCAACACTATCACAAGTGCAAAAAGTATTTTTTCCACACTAATACAAGTGCGAAAAGTGGTTTTTCAACACTAACACAAGTGCGAAAAGTGGTTTTTCCACACTAATACAAGTGCAAAAGTGGTTTCCTGCACCAACACAAGTGCGAAAAGTGTTTTTTCAACACTAACACAAGTGCGAAAAGTGGTTTTTCAACACTAACACAAGTGCGAAAAGTGGTTTTTCAACACTAACACAAGTGCGAAAAGTGGTTTTTCAACACTATCACAAGTGCAAAAAGTGTTTTTCCACACTAATACAAGTGCAAAAGTGGTTTCCTGCACCAACACAAGTGCGAAAAGTGGTTTTTCAACACTAACACAAGTGCGAAAAGTGGTTTTTCCACACTAATACAAGTGCAAAAGTGGTTTCCTGCACCAACACAAGTGCGAAAAGTGGTTTTTCAACACTAACACAAGTGCGAAAAGTGGTTCTTCAACACTAACACAAGTGCGAACAAGTGGTTTTTCAACACTAACACAAGTGCGAAAAGTGGTTTTTCAACACTATCACAAGTGCAAAAAGTGGTTTTTCCACACTAATACAAGTGCAAAAGTGGTTTCCTGCACCAACACAAGTGCGAAAAGTGGTTTTTCAACACTAACACAAGTGCGAAAAGTGATTTTTCAACACTAACACAAGTGCGAAAAGTGATTTTTCAACACTAACACAAGTGCGAAAAGTGGTTTTTCAACACTATCACTAGTGCAAAAAGTGTTTTTTCCACACTAATACAAGTGCAAAAGTGGTTTCCTGCACCAACACAAGTGCGAAAAGTGGTTTTTCAACACTATCACAAGTGCAAAAAGTGTTTTTTCCACACTAATACAAGTGCAAAAGTGGTTTCCTGCACCAACACAAGTGCGAAAAGTGGTTTTTCAACACTAACACAAGTGCGAAAAGTGGTTTTTGAACACTAACACAAGTGCGAAAAGTGGTTTTTCAACACTATCACAAGTGCAAAAAGTGTTTTTGCCACACTAATACAAGTGCAAAAGTGGTTTCCTGCACCAACACAAGTGCGAAAAGTGGTTTTTCAACACTAACACAAGTGCGAAAAGTGGTTTTTCAACACTAACACAAGTGCGAAAAGTGGTTTTCCACACTAATACAAGTGCAAAAAGTGGTTTCCTGCACCAACACAAGTGCGAAAAGTGGTTTTTCAACACTAACACAAGTGCGGAAAGTGGTTTTTCAACACTAACACAAGTGCGAAAAGTGGTTTTGCCACACTAATACAAGTGCAAAAGTGGTTTCCTGCACCAACACAAGTGCGAAAAGTGGTTTTTCAACACTAACGCAAGTGCGAAAAGTGGTTTTTCAACACTAACACAACTGCGAAAAGTGGTTTTTCCACACTAATACAAGTGCAAAAGTGGTTTCCTGCACCAACACAAGTGCAAAAAGTGGTTTTTCAACACTAACACAAGTGCGAAAAGTGGTTTTTCAACACTATCACAAGTGCAAAAAGTGTTTGTTCCACACTAATACAAGTGCAAAAGTGGTTTCCTGCACCAACACAAGTGCGAAAAGTGGTTTTTCAACACTAACACAAGTGCCAAAAGTGGTTTTTCAACACTATCACAAGTGCAAAAAGTGTTTTTTCCACACTAATACAAGTGCAAAAGTGGTTTCCTGCACCAACACAAGTGCGAAAAGTGGTTTTTCAACACTAACACAAATGCGAAAAGTGGTTTTTCCACACTAATACAAGTGCAAAAGTGGTTTCCTGCACCAACACAAGTGCGAATAGTGGTTTTTCAACACTAACACAAGTGCAAAAAGTGGTTTTTCAACACTATCACAAGTGCAAAAAGTGTTTTTCCACACTAATACAAGTGCAAAAGTGGTTTCCTGCACCAACACAAGTGCGAAAAGTGGTTTTTCAACACTAACACAAGTGCGAAAAGTGGTTTTTAAATACTAACACAAGTGCGAAAAGTGTTTTTTTCCACACTAATACAAGTGCTAAAGTGGTTTCCTGCACCAACACAAGTGCGAAAAGTGGTTTTTCAACACTAACACAAGTGCGAAAAGTAGTTTTTCAACACTAACACAAGTGCGAAAAGTGTTGTTTCCACACTAATACAAGTGCAAAAGTGGTTTGCTGCACCAACACAAGTGCGAAAAGTGGTTTCCTTCACTAACACATGTGCGAAAAGTGGGTTTTCAACACTAACACAAGTGCGACAAGTGTTTTTTCCACACTAATACAAGTGCAAAAGTGGTTTCCTGCACCAACACAAGTGCGAAAAGTGGTTTTTCAACACTAACACAAGTGCGAAAAGTGGTTTTTCCACACTAATACAAGTGCAAAAGTGGTTTGCCTGCACCAACACAACTGCGAAAAGTGGTTTTTCAACACTAACACAAGTGCGAAAAGTGGTTTTTCAACACTAACACAAGTGCGAAAAGTGGTTTTTCAACACTAACACAGGTGCAAAAAGTGGTTTTTCAACACTATCACAAGTGCAAAAAGTGTTTTTTCCACACTAATACAAGTGCAAAAGTGGTTTCCTGCACCAACACAAGTGCGAAAAGTGGTTTTTCAACACTAACACAAGTGCGAAAAGTGGTTTTTGAACACTAACACAAGTGCGAAAAGTGGTTTTTCAACACTATCACAAGTGCATAAAGTGTTTTTTCCACACTAATACAAGTGCAAAAGTGGTTTCCTGCACCAACACAAGTGCGAAAAGTG
The DNA here is from genome assembly GCF_964187855.1 of Myxine glutinosa. Taxonomy (NCBI): domain Eukaryota; kingdom Metazoa; phylum Chordata; class Myxini; order Myxiniformes; family Myxinidae; genus Myxine; species Myxine glutinosa. Next base: position 126,651 of record NW_027616634.1, on the reverse strand, counting down.
GTTTTTCAACACTAACACAAGTGCGAAAAGTGGTTTTTCAACACTAACACAAGTGCGAAAAGTGGTTTTGCCACACTAATACAAGTGCAAAAAGTGGTTTCCTGCACCAACACAAGTGCGAAAAGTGGTTTTTCAACACTAACACAAGTGCGAAATGTGGTTTTTCAACACTATCACAAGTGCAAAAAGTGTTTTTTCCACACTAATACAAGTGTGAAAAGTGGTTTTTCAACACTAACTCAAGTGCGAAAAGTGGTTTTTCCACACTAATACAAGTGCAAAAGTGGTTTCCTGCACCAACACAAGTGCGAAAAGTGGTTTTTCAACACTAACACAAGTGCGAAAAGTGGTTTTTCAACACTAACACAAGTGCGAAAGTGTTTTTCAACACTAACACAAGTGCGAAAAGTGGTTTTTCAACACTATCACAAGTGCAAAAAGTGTTTTTTCCACACTAATACAAGTGCAAAAGTGGTTTCCTGCACCAACACAAGTGCGAAAAGTGGTTTTTCAACACTAACACAAGTGCGAAAGTGGTTTTTCAACACTAACACAAGTGCGAAAAGTGGTTTTTCAACACTAACACAAGTGCGAAAAGTGGTTTTTCCACACTAATACAAGTGCAAAAGTGGTTTCCTGCACCAACACAAGTGCAAAAAGTGGTTTTTCAACACTAACACAAGTGCGAAACGTGGTTTTTCAACACTATCACAAGTGCAAAAAGTGTTTTTTCCACACTAATACAAGTGCGAAAAGTGGTTTTTCAACACTAACACAAGTGCGAAAAGTGGTTTTTCCACACTAATACAAGTGCAAAAGTGGTTTCCTGCACCAACACAAGTGCGAAAAGTGGTTTTTCAACACTAACACAAGTGCGAAAAGTGGTTTTTCAACACTAACGCAAGTGCGAAAAGTGGTTTTTCAACACTAACACAAGTGCGAAAAGTGGTTTTTCAACACTATCACAAGTGCAAAAAGTGTTTTTTCCACACTAATACAAGTGCAAAAGTGGTTTCCTGCACCAACACAAGTGCGAAAAGTGGTTTTTCAACACTAACACAAGTGCGAAAAGTGGTTTTTCAACACTAACACAAGTGCAAAAAGTGGTTTTTCAACACTAACACAAGTGCGAAAAGTGGTTTTTCAACACTATCACAAGTGCAAAAAGTGTTTGTTCCACACTAATACAAGTGCAAAAGTGGTTTGCTGCACCAACACAAGTGCGAAAAGTGGTTTTTCAACACTAACACAAGTGCCAAAAGTGGTTTTTCAACACTATCACAAGTGCAAAAAGTGTTTTTTCCACACTAATACAAGTGCAAAAGTGGTTTCCTGCACCAACACAAGTGCGAAAAGTGGTTTTTCAACACTAACACAAGTGCGAAAAGTGGTTTTTCCACACTAATACAAGTGCAAAATTGGTTTCCTGCACCAACACAAGTGCGAAAAGTGGTTTTTCAACACTAACACAAGTGCGAAAAGTGGTTTTTCAACACTAACACAAGTGCGAAAAGTGGTTTTCCACACTAACACAAGTGCAAAAGTGGTTTCCTGCACCAACACAAGTGCGAAAAGTGGTTTTTCAACACTAACACAAGTGCGAAACGTGGTTTTTCAACACTATCACAAGTGCAAAAAGTATTTTTTCCACACTAATACAAGTGCGAAAAGTGGTTTTTCAACACTAACACAAGTGCGAAAAGTGGTTTTTCCACACTAATACAAGTGCAAAAGTGGTTTCCTGCACCAACACAAGTGCGAAAAGTGTTTTTTCAACACTAACACAAGTGCGAAAAGTGGTTTTTCAACACTAACACAAGTGCGAAAAGTGGTTTTTCAACACTAACACAAGTGCGAAAAGTGGTTTTTCAACACTATCACAAGTGCAAAAAGTGTTTTTCCACACTAATACAAGTGCAAAAGTGGTTTCCTGCACCAACACAAGTGCGAAAAGTGGTTTTTCAACACTAACACAAGTGCGAAAAGTGGTTTTTCCACACTAATACAAGTGCAAAAGTGGTTTCCTGCACCAACACAAGTGCGAAAAGTGGTTTTTCAACACTAACACAAGTGCGAAAAGTGGTTCTTCAACACTAACACAAGTGCGAAAAGTGGTTTTTCAACACTAACACAAGTGCGAAAAGTGGTTTTTCAACACTATCACAAGTGCAAAAAGTGGTTTTTCCACACTAATACAAGTGCAAAAGTGGTTTCCTGCACCAACACAAGTGCGAAAAGTGGTTTTTCAACACTAACACAAGTGCGAAAAGTGATTTTTCAACACTAACACAAGTGCGAAAAGTGATTTTTCAACACTAACACAAGTGCGAAAAGTGGTTTTTCAACACTATCACTAGTGCAAAAAGTGTTTTTTCCACACTAATACAAGTGCAAAAGTGGTTTCCTGCACCAACACAAGTGCGAAAAGTGGTTTTTCAACACTATCACAAGTGCAAAAAGTGTTTTTTCCACACTAATACAAGTGCAAAAGTGGTTTCCTGCACCAACACAAGTGCGAAAAGTGGTTTTTCAACACTAACACAAGTGCGAAAAGTGGTTTTTGAACACTAACACAAGTGCGAAAAGTGGTTTTTCAACACTATCACAAGTGCAAAAAGTGTTTTTGCCACACTAATACAAGTGCAAAAGTGGTTTCCTGCACCAACACAAGTGCGAAAAGTGGTTTTTCAACACTAACACAAGTGCGAAAAGTGGTTTTTCAACACTAACACAAGTGCGAAAAGTGGTTTTCCACACTAATACAAGTGCAAAAGTGGTTTCCTGCACCAACACAAGTGCGAAAAGTGGTTTTTCAACACTAACACAAGTGCGGAAAGTGGTTTTTCAACACTAACACAAGTGCGAAAAGTGGTTTTGCCACACTAATACAAGTGCAAAAGTGGTTTCCTGCACCAACACAAGTGCGAAAAGTGGTTTTTCAACACTAACGCAAGTGCGAAAAGTGGTTTTTCAACACTAACACAACTGCGAAAAGTGGTTTTTCCACACTAATACAAGTGCAAAAGTGGTTTCCTGCACCAACACAAGTGCAAAAAGTGGTTTTTCAACACTAACACAAGTGCGAAAAGTGGTTTTTCAACACTATCACAAGTGCAAAAAGTGTTTGTTCCACACTAATACAAGTGCAAAAGTGGTTTCCTGCACCAACACAAGTGCGAAAAGTGGTTTTTCAACACTAACACAAGTGCCAAAAGTGGTTTTTCAACACTATCACAAGTGCAAAAAGTGTTTTTTCCACACTAATACAAGTGCAAAAGTGGTTTCCTGCACCAACACAAGTGCGAAAAGTGGTTTTTCAACACTAACACAAATGCGAAAAGTGGTTTTTCCACACTAATACAAGTGCAAAAGTGGTTTCCTGCACCAACACAAGTGCGAATAGTGGTTTTTCAACACTAACACAAGTGCAAAAAGTGGTTTTTCAACACTATCACAAGTGCAAAAAGTGTTTTTCCACACTAATACAAGTGCAAAAGTGGTTTCCTGCACCAACACAAGTGCGAAAAGTGGTTTTTCAACACTAACACAAGTGCGAAAAGTGGTTTTTAAATACTAACACAAGTGCGAAAAGTGTTTTTTTCCACACTAATACAAGTGCTAAAGTGGTTTCCTGCACCAACACAAGTGCGAAAAGTGGTTTTTCAACACTAACACAAGTGCGAAAAGTAGTTTTTCAACACTAACACAAGTGCGAAAAGTGTTGTTTCCACACTAATACAAGTGCAAAAGTGGTTTGCTGCACCAACACAAGTGCGAAAAGTGGTTTCCTTCACTAACACATGTGCGAAAAGTGGGTTTTCAACACTAACACAAGTGCGACAAGTGTTTTTTCCACACTAATACAAGTGCAAAAGTGGTTTCCTGCACCAACACAAGTGCGAAAAGTGGTTTTTCAACACTAACACAAGTGCGAAAAGTGGTTTTTCCACACTAATACAAGTGCAAAAGTGGTTTGCCTGCACCAACACAACTGCGAAAAGTGGTTTTTCAACACTAACACAAGTGCGAAAAGTGGTTTTTCAACACTAACACAAGTGCGAAAAGTGGTTTTTCAACACTAACACAGGTGCAAAAAGTGGTTTTTCAACACTATCACAAGTGCAAAAAGTGTTTTTTCCACACTAATACAAGTGCAAAAGTGGTTTCCTGCACCAACACAAGTGCGAAAAGTGGTTTTTCAACACTAACACAAGTGCGAAAAGTGGTTTTTGAACACTAACACAAGTGCGAAAAGTGGTTTTTCAACACTATCACAAGTGCATAAAGTGTTTTTTCCACACTAATACAAGTGCAAAAGTGGTTTCCTGCACCAACACAAGTGCGAAAAGTGGTTTTTCAACACTAACACAAGTGCGAAAAGTGGTTTTTCAACACTAACACAAGTGCGAAAAGTGGTTTTGCCACACTAATACAAGTGCAAAAGTGGTTTCCTGCACCAACACAAGTGCGAAAAGTGGTTTTTCAACACTAACACAAGTGCGAAATGTGGTTTTTCAACACTATCACAAGTGCAAAAAGTGTTTTTTCCACACTAATACAAGTGTGAAAAGTGGTTTTTCAACACTAACTCAAGTGCGAAAAGTGGTTTTTCCACACTAATACAAGTGCAAAAGTGGTTTCCTGCACCAACACAAGTGCGAAAAGTGGTTTTTCAACACTAACACAAGTGCGAAAAGTGGTTTTTCAACACTAACACAAGTGCGAAAAGTGTTTTTCAACACTAACACAAGTGCGAAAAGTGGTTTTTCAACACTATCACAAGTGCAAAAAGTGTTTTTTCCACACTAATACAAGTGCAAAAGTGGTTTCCTGCACCAACACAAGTGCGAAAAGTGGTTTTTCAACACTAACACAAGTGCGAAAAGTGGTTTTTCAACACTAACACAAGTGCGAAAAGTGGTTTTTCAACACTAACACAAGTGCGAAAAGTGGTTTTTCCACACTAATACAAGTGCAAAAGTGGTTTCCTGCACCAACACAAGTGCAAAAAGTGGTTTTTCAACACTAACACAAGTGCGAAACGTGGTTTTTCAACACTATCACAAGTGCAAAAAGTGTTTTTTCCACACTAATACAAGTGCGAAAAGTGGTTTTTCAACACTAACACAAGTGCGAAAAGTGGTTTTTCCACACTAATACAAGTGCAAAAGTGGTTTCCTGCACCAACACAAGTGCGAAAAGTGGTTTTTCAACACTAACACAAGTGCGAAAAGTGGTTTTTCAACACTAACGCAAGTGCGAAAAGTGGTTTTTCAACACTAACACAAGTGCGAAAAGTGGTTTTTCAACACTATCACAAGTGCAAAAAGTGTTTTTTCCACACTAATACAAGTGCAAAAGTGGTTTCCTGCACCAACACAAGTGCGAAAAGTGGTTTTTCAACACTAACACAAGTGCGAAAAGTGGTTTTTCAACACTAACACAAGTGCAAAAAGTGGTTTTTCAACACTAACACAAGTGCGAAAAGTGGTTTTTCAACACTATCACAAGTGCAAAAAGTGTTTGTTCCACACTAATACAAGTGCAAAAGTGGTTTGCTGCACCAACACAAGTGCGAAAAGTGGTTTTTCAACACTAACACAAGTGCCAAAAGTGGTTTTTCAACACTATCACAAGTGCAAAAAGTGTTTTTTCCACACTAATACAAGTGCAAAAGTGGTTTCCTGCACCAACACAAGTGCGAAAAGTGGTTTTTCAACACTAACACAAGTGCGAAAAGTGGTTTTTCCACACTAATACAAGTGCAAAAGTGGTTTCCTGCACCAACACCAGTGCGAAAAGTGGTTTTTCAACACTAACACAAGTGCGAAAAGTGGTTCTTCAACACTAACACAAGTGCGAAAAGTGGTTTTTCAACACTAACACAAGTGCAAAAAGTCGTTTTTCAACACTATCACAAGTGCAAAAAGTGGTTTTTCCACACTAATACAAGTGCAAAAGTGGTTTCCTGCACCAACAGAAGTGCGAAAAGTGGTTTTTCAACACTAACACAAGTGCGAAAAGTGGTTTTTCAACACTATCACAAGTGCAAAAAGTGTTTTTTCCACACTAATACAAGTGCAATAGTGGTTTCCTGCACCAACACAAGTGCGAAAAGTGGTTTTTCAACACTAACACAAGTGCGAAAAGTGGTTTTTCAACACTAACACAAGTGCGAAAAGTGTTTTTTCCACTCTAATACAAGTGCAAAAGTGGTTTCCTGCACCAACACAAGTGCGAAAAGTGGTTTTTCAACACTAACACAAGTGTGAAAAGTGGTTTTTCAACACTAACACAAGTGCGAAAAGTGGGTTTTCAACACTAACACAAGTGCGAAAAGTGGTTTTTCAACACTAATACAAGTGCAAAAGGGGTTTCCTGCATCAACACAAGTGCGAAAAGTAGTTTTTCAACACTAACACAAGTGCGAAAAGTGGTTTTTCAACACTAACACAAGTGCGAAAAGTGGTTTTTCCACACCAATACAAGTGCAAAAGTGGTTTCCTGCACCAACACAAGTACGAAAAGTGGTTTTTCAACACCAACGCAAGTGCGAAAAGTGGTTTTTCAACACTATCACAAGTGCAAAAAGTGTTTTTTCCACACTAATACAAGTGCGAAAAGTGGTTTTTCAACACTAACACAAGTGCGAAAAGTGGTTTTTCCACACTAATACAAGTGCAAAAGTGGTTTCCTGCACCAACACAAGTGCGAAAAGTGGTTTTTGAACACTAACACAAGTGCGAAAAGTGGTTTTTCCACACTAATACAATTGCAAAAGTGGTTTCCTGCACCAACTCAAGTGCGAATAGTGGTTTTTCAACACTAACACAAGTGCGAAAAGTGGTTTTTCCACACTAATACAAGTGCAAAAGTGGTTTCCTGCACCAACACAAGTGCGAAAAGTGGTTTTTCAACACTAACACAAGTGCGAAAAGTGGTTTTTCAACACTAACACAAGTGCGAAAAGTGGTTTTCCACACTAACACAAGTGCAAAAGTGGTTTCCTGCACCAACACAAGTGCGAAAAGTGGTTTTTCAACACTAACACAAGTGCGAAACGTGGTTTTTCAACACTATCACAAGTGCAAAAAGTATTTTTTCCACACTAATACAAGTGCAAAAAGTGGTTTTTCAACACTAACACAAGTGCGAAAAGTGGTTTTTCCACACTAATACAAGTGCAAAAGTGGTTTCCTGCACCAACACAAGTGCGAAAAGTGTTTTTTCAACACTAACACAAGTGCGAAAAGTGGTTTTTCAACACTAACACAAGTGCGAAAAGTGGTTTTTCAACACTAACACAAGTGCGAAAAGTGGTTTTTCAACACTATCACAAGTGCAAAAAGTGTTTTTCCACACTAATACAAGTGCAAAAGTGGTTTCCTGCACCAACACAAGTGCGAAAAGTGGTTTTTCAACACTAACACAAGTGCGAAAAGTGGTGTTTCCACACTAATACAAGTGCAAAAGTGGTTTCCTGCACCAACACAAGTGCGAAAAGTGGTTTTTCAACACTAACACAAGTGCGAAAAGTGGTTCTTCAACACTAACACAAGTGCGAAAAGTGGTTTTTCAACACTAACACAAGTGCGAAAAGTGGTTTTTCAACACTATCACAAGTGCAAAAAGTGGTTTTTCCACACTAATACAAGTGCAAAAGTGGTTTCCTGCACCAACACAAGTGCGAAAAGTGGTTTTTCAACACTAACACAAGTGCGAAAAGTGATTTTTCAACACTAACACAAGTGCGAAAAGTGATTTTTCAACACTAACACAAGTGCGAAAAGTGGTTTTTCAACACTATCACTAGTGCAAAAAGTGTTTTTTCCACACTAATACAAGTGCAAAAGTGGTTTCCTGCACCAACACAAGTGCGAAAAGTGGTTTTTCAACACTATCACAAGTGCAAAAAGTGTTTTTTCCACACTAATACAAGTGCAAAAGTGGTTTCCTGCACCAACACAAGTGCGAAAAGTGGTTTTTCAACACTAACACAAGTGCGAAAAGTGGTTTTTGAACACTAACACAAGTGCGAAAAGTGGTTTTTCAACACTATCACAAGTGCAAAAAGTGTTTTTGCCACACTAATACAAGTGCAAAAGTGGTTTCCTGCACCAACACAAGTGCGAAAAGTGGTTTTTCAACACTAACACAAGTGCGAAAAGTGGTTTTTCAACACTAACACAAGTGCGAAAAGTGGTTTTCCACACTAATACAAGTGCAAAAGTGGTTTCCTGCACCAACACAAGTGCGAAAAGTGGTTTTTCAACACTAACACAAGTGCGGAAAGTGGTTTTTCAACACTAACACAAGTGCGAAAAGTGGTTTTGCCACACTAATACAAGTGCAAAAGTGGTTTCCTGCACCAACACAAGTGCGAAAAGTGGTTTTTCAACACTAACGCAAGTGCGAAAAGTGGTTTTTCAACACTAACACAACTGCGAAAAGTGGTTTTTCCACACTAATACAAGTGCAAAAGTGGTTTCCTGCACCAACACAAGTGCAAAAAGTGGTTTTTCAACACTAACACAAGTGCGAAAAGTGGTTTTTCAACACTATCACAAGTGCAAAAAGTGTTTGTTCCACACTAATACAAGTGCAAAAGTGGTTTCCTGCACCAACACAAGTGCGAAAAGTGGTTTTTCAACACTAACACAAGTGCCAAAAGTGGTTTTTCAACACTATCACAAGTGCAAAAAGTGTTTTTTCCACACTAATACAAGTGCAAAAGTGGTTTCCTGCACCAACACAAGTGCGAAAAGTGGTTTTTCAACACTAACACAAGTGCGAAAAGTGGTTTTTCCACACTAATACAAGTGCAAAAGTGGTTTCCTGCACCAACACAAGTGCGAAAAGTGGTTTTTCAACACTAACACAAGTGCGAAAAGTGGTTTTTCCACACTAATACAATTGCAAAAGTGGTTTCCTGCACCAACTCAAGTGCGAATAGTGGTTTTTCAACACTAACACAAGTGCGAAAAGTGGTTTTTCAACACTAACACAAGTGCGAAAAGTGTTTTTTCCACACTAATACAAGTGCAAAAGTGGTTTCCTGCACCAACAGAAGTGCGAAAAGTGGGTTTTCAACACTAACACAAGTGGGAAAAGTGGTTTTTGAACACTAACACAAGTGCGAAAAGTGGTTTTTCCACACTAATACAATTGCAAAAGTGGTTTCCTGCACCAACTCAAGTGCGAATAGTGGTTTTTCAACACTAACACAAGTGCGAAAAGTGGTTTTTCCACACTAATACAAGTGCAAAAGTGGTTTCCTGCACCAACACAAGTGCGAAAAGTGGTTTTTCAACACTAACACAAGTGCGAAAAGTGGTTTTTCAACACTAACACAAGTGCGAAAAGTGGTTTTCCACACTAACACAAGTGCAAAAGTGGTTTCCTGCACCAACACAAGTGCGAAAAGTGGTTTTTCAACACTAACACAAGTGCGAAACGTGGTTTTTCAACACTATCACAAGTGCAAAAAGTATTTTTTCCACACGAATACAAGTGCGAAAAGTGGTTTTTCAACACTAACACAAGTGCGAAAAGTGGTTTTTCCACACTAATACAAGTGCAAAAGTGGTTTCCTGCACCAACACAAGTGCGAAAAGTGTTTTTTCAACACTAACACAAGTGCGAAAAGTGGTTTTTCAACACTAACACAAGTGCGAAAAGTGGTTTTTCAACACTAACACAAGTGCGAAAAGTGGTTTTTCAACACTATCACAAGTGCAAAAAGTGTTTTTCCACACTAATACAAGTGCAAAAGTGGTTTCCTGCACCAACACAAGTGCGAAAAGTGGTTTTTCAACACTAACACAAGTGCGAAAATTGGTTTTTCCACACTAATACAAGTGCAAAAGTGGTTTCCTGCACCAACACAAGTGCGAAAAGTGGTTTTTCAACACTAACACAAGTGCGAAAAGTGGTTCTTCAACACTAACACAAGTGCGAAAAGTGGTTTTTCAACACTAACACAAGTGCGAAAAGTGGTTTTTCAACACTATCACAAGTGCAAAAAGTGGTTTTTCCACACTAATACAAGTGCAAAAGTGGTTTCCTGCACCAACACAAGTGCGAAAAGTGGTTTTTCAACACTAACACTAGTGCGAAAAGTGATTTTTCAACACTAACACAAGTGCGAAAAGTGATTTTTCAACACTAACACAAGTGCGAAAAGTGGTTTTTCAACACTATCACTCGTGCAAAAAGTGTTTTTTCCACACTAATACAAGTGCAAAAGTGGTTTCCTGCACCAACACAAGTGCGAAAAGTGGTTTTTCAACACTATCACAAGTGCAAAAAGTGTTTTTTCCACACTAATACAAGTGCAAAAGTGGTTTCCTGCACCAACACAAGTGCGAAAAGTGGTTTTTCAACACTAACACAAGTGCGAAAAGTGGTTTTTGAACACTAACACAAGTGCGAAAAGTGGTTTTTCAACACTATCACAAGTGCAAAAAGTGTTTTTGCCACACTAATACAAGTGCAAAAGTGGTTTCCTGCACCAACACAAGTGCGAAAAGTGGTTTTTCAACACTAACACAAGTGCGAAAAGTGGTTTTTCAACACTAACACAAGTGCGAAAAGTGGTTTTCCACACTAATACAAGTGCAAAAGTGGTTTCCTGCACCAACACAAGTGCGAAAAGTGGTTTTTCAACACTAACACAAGTGCGGAAAGTGGTTTTTCAACACTAACACAAGTGCGAAAAGTGGTTTTGCCACACTAATACAAGTGCAAAAGTGGTTTCCTGCACCAACACAAGTGCGAAAAGTGGTTTTTCAACACTAACGCAAGTGCGAAAAGTGGTTTTTCAACACTAACACAACTGCGAAAAGTGGTTTTTCCACACTAATACAAGTGCAAAAGTGGTTTCCTGCACCAACACAAGTGCAAAAAGTGGTTTTTCAACACTAACACAAGTGCGAAAAGTGGTTTTTCAACACTATCACAAGTGCAAAAAGTGTTTGTTCCACACTAATACAAGTGCAAAAGTGGTTTCCTGCACCAACACAAGTGCGAAAAGTGGTTTTTCAACACTAACACAAGTGCCAAAAGTGGTTTTTCAACACTATCACAAGTGCAAAAAGTGTTTTTTCCACACTAATACAAGTGCAAAAGTGGTTTCCTGCACCAACACAAGTGCGAAAAGTGGTTTTTCAACACTAACACAAGTGCGAAAAGTGGTTTTTCCACACTAATACAAGTGCAAAAGTGGTTTCCTGCACCAACACAAGTGCGAAAAGTGGTTTTTCAACACTAACACAAGTGCGAAAAGTGGTTTTTCCACACTAATACAATTGCAAAAGTGGTTTCCTGCACCAACTCAAGTGCGAATAGTGGTTTTTCAACACTAACACAAGTGCGAAAAGTGGTTTTTCAACACTAACACAAGTGCGAAAAGTGTTTTTTCCACACGAATACAAGTGCAAAAGTGGTTTCCTGCACCAACAGAAGTGCGAAAAGTGGTTTTTCAACACTAACACAAGTGGGAAAAGTGGTTTTTCAACACTAACACAAGTGCGAAAAGTGTTTTTTCCACATAATACAAGTGCAAAAGTGGGTTCCTGCACCAACACAAGTGCGAAAAGTGGTTTTTCAACACTAACACAAGTGCGAAAAGTGGTTTTTCAACACTAACGCAAGTGCGAAAAGTGGTTTTTCAACACTAACGCAAGTGCGAAAAGTGGTTTTTCAACACTATCACAAGTGCAAAAAGTGTTTTTTCCACACTAATACAAGTGCAAAAGTGGTTTCCTGCACCAACACAAGTGCGAAAAGTGGTTTTTCAACACTAACACAAGTGCGAAAAGTGGTTTTTCAACACTAACACAAGTGCAAAAAGTGGTTTTTCAACACTAACACAAGTGCGAAAAGTGGTTTTTCAACACTATCACAAGTGCAAAAAGTGTTTGTTCCACACTAATACAAGTGCAAAAGTGGTTTGCTGCACCAACACAAGTGCGAAAAGTGTTTTTTCAACACTAACACAAGTGCCAAAAGTGGTTTTTCAACACTATCGCAAGTGCAAAAAGTGTTTTTTCCACACTAATACAAGTGCAAAAGTGGTTTCCTGCACCAACACAAGTGCGAAAAGTGGTTTTTCAACACTAACACAAGTGCGAAAAGTGGTTTTTCAACACTAACACAAGTGCGAAAAGTGGTTTTTCAACACTATCACAAGTGCAAAAAGTGTTTTTGCCACACTATCACAAGTGCAAAAAGTGTTTTTTCCACACTAATACAAGTGCAAAAGTGGTTTCCTGCACCAACACAAGTGCGAAAAGTGGTTTTTCAACACTAACACAAGTGCGAAAAGTGGTTTTTACACACTAATACAAGTGCAAAAGTGGTTTCCTGCACCAACACAAGTGCGAATAGTGGTTTTTCAACACTAACACAAGTGCAAAAAGTGGTTTTTCAACACTATCACAAGTGCAAAAATTGTTTTTCCACACTAATACAAGTGCAAAAGTGGTTTCCTGCACCAACACAAGTGCGAAAAGTGGTTTTTCAACACTAACACAAGTGCGAAAAGTGGTTTTTAAATACTAACACAAGTGCGAAAAGTGTTTTTTTCCACACTAATACAAGTGCTAAAGTGGTTTCCTGCACCAACACAAGTGCGAAAAGTGGTTTTTCAACACTAACACAAGTGCGAAAAGTAGTTTTTCAACACTAACACAAGTGCGAAAAGTGTTGTTTCCACACTAATACAAGTGCAAAAGTGGTTTGCTGCACCAACACAAGTGCGAAAAGTGGTTTCCTTCACTAACACATGTGCGAAAAGTGGGTTTTCAACACTAACACAAGTGCGAAAAGTGTTTTTTCCACACTAATACAAGTGCAAAAGTGGTTTCCTGCACCAACACAAGTGCGAAAAGTGGTTTTTCAACACTAACACAAGTGCGAAAAGTGGTTTTTCCACACTAATACAAGTGCAAAAGTGGTTTGCCTGCACCAACACAACTGCGAAAAGTGGTTTTTCAACACTAACACAAGTGCGAAAAGTGGTTTTTCAACACTAACACAAGTGCGAAAAGTGGTTTTTCAACACTAACACAGGTGCGAAAAGTGGTTTTTCAACACTATCACAAGTGCAAAAAGTGTTTTTTCCACACTAATACAAGTGCAAAAGTGGTTTCCTGCACCAACACAAGTGCGAAAAGTGGTTTTTCAACACTAACACAAGTGCGAAAAGTGGTTTTTGAACACTAACACAAGTGCGAAAAGTGGTTTTTCAACACTATCACAAGTGCATAAAGTGTTTTTTCCACACTAATACAAGTGCAAAAGTGGTTTCCTGCACCAACACAAGTGCGAAAAGTGGTTTTTCAACACTAACACAAGTGCGAAAAGTGGTTTTTCAACACTAACACAAGTGCGAAAAGTGGTTTTGCCACACTAATACAAGTGCAAAAGTGGTTTCCTGCACCAACACAAGTGCGAAAAGTGGTTTTTCAACACTAACACAAGTGCGAAATGTGGTTTTTCAACACTATCACAAGTGCAAAAAGTGTTTTTTCCACACTAATACAAGTGTGAAAAGTGGTTTTTCAACACTAACTCAAGTGCGAAAAGTGGTTTTTCCACACTAATACAAGTGCAAAAGTGGTTTCCTGTACCAACACAAGTGCGAAAAGTGGTTTTTCAACACTAACACAAGTGCGAAAAGTGGTTTTTCAACACTAACACAAGTGCGAAAAGTGTTTTTCAACACTAACACAAGTGCGAAAAGTGGTTTTTCAACACTATCACAAGTGCAAAAAGTGTTTTTTCCACACTAATACAAGTGCAAAAGTGGTTTCCTGCACCAACACAAGTGCGAAAAGTGGTTTTTCAACACTAACACAAGTGCGAAAAGTGGTTTTTCAACACTAACACAAGTGCGAAAAGTGGTTTTTCAACACTAACACAAGTGCGAAAAGTGGTTTTTCCACACTAATACAAGTGCAAAAGTGGTTTCCTGCACCAACACAAGTGCAAAAAGTGGTTTTTCAACACTAACACAAGTGCGAAACGTGGTTTTTCAACACTATCACAAGTGCAAAAAGTGTTTTTTCCACACTAATACAAGTGCGAAAAGTGGTTTTTCAACACTAACACAAGTGCGAAAAGTGGTTTTTCCACACTAATACAAGTGCAAAAGTGGTTTCCTGCACCAACACAAGTGCGAAAAGTGGTTTTTCAACACTAACACAAGTGCGAAAAGTGGTTTTTCAACACTAACGCAAGTGCGAAAAGTGGTTTTTCAACACTAACACAAGTGCGAAAAGTGGTTTTTCAACACTATCACAAGTGCAAAAAGTGTTTTTTCCACACTAATACAAGTGCAAAAGTGGTTTCCTGCACCAACACAAGTGCGAAAAGTGGTTTTTCAACACTAACACAAGTGCGAAAAGTGGTTTTTCAACACTAACACAAGTGCAAAAAGTGGTTTTTCAACACTAACACAAGTGCGAAAAGTGGTTTTTCAACACTATCACAAGTGCAAAAAGTGTTTGTTCCACACGAATACAAGTGCAAAAGTGGTTTGCTGCACCAACACAAGTGCGAAAAGTGGTTTTTCAACACTAACACAAGTGCCAAAAGTGGTTTTTCAACACTATCACAAGTGCAAAAAGTGTTTTTTCCACACTAATACAAGTGCAAAAGTGGTTTCCTGCACCAACACAAGTGCGAAAAGTGGTTTTTCAACACTAACACAAGTGCGAAAAGTGGTTTTTCCACACTAATACAAGTGCAAAAGTGGTTTCCTGCACCAACACAAGTGCGAAAAGTGGTTTTTCAACACTAACACAAGTGCGAAAAGTGGTTCTTCAACACTAACACAAGTGCGAAAAGTGGTTTTTCAACACTAACACAAGTGCGAAAAGTCGTTTTTCAACACTATCACAAGTGCAAAAAGTGGTTTTTCCACACTAATACAAGTGCAAAAGTGGTTTCCTGCACCAACAGAAGTGCGAAAAGTGGTTTTTCAACACTAACACAAGTGCGAAAAGTGGTTTTTCAACACTATCACAAGTGCAAAAAGTGTTTTTTCCACACTAATACAAGTGCAATAGTGGTTTCCTGCACCAACACAAGTGCGAAAAGTGGTTTTTCAACACTAACACAAGTGCGAAAAGTGGTTTTTCAACACTAACACAAGTGCGAAAAGTGTTTTTTCCACTCTAATACAAGTGCAAAAGTGGTTTCCTGCACCAACACAAGTGCGAAAAGTGGTTTTTCAACACTAACACAAGTGTGAAAAGTGGTTTTTCAACACTAACACAAGTGCGAAAAGTGGGTTTTCAACACTAACACAAGTGCGAAAAGTGGTTTTTCAACACTAATACAAGTGCAAAAGGGGTTTCCTGCATCAACACAAGTGCGAAAAGTAGTTTTTCAACACTAACACAAGTGCGAAAAGTGGTTTTTCAACACTAACACAAGTGCGAAAAGTGGTTTTTCCACACCAATACAAGTGCAAAAGTGGTTTCCTGCACCAACACAAGTACGAAAAGTGGTTTTTCAACACTAACACAAGTGCGAAAAGTGGTTTTTCCACACTAATACAAGTGCAAAAGTGGTTTCCTGCACCAACACAAGTGCGAAAAGTGGTTTTTGAACACTAACACAAGTGCGAAAAGTGGTTTTTCCACACTAATACAATTGCAAAAGTGGTTTCCTGCACCAACACAAGTGCGAAAAGTGGTTTTTGAACACTAACACAAGTGCGAAAAGTGGTTTTTCCACACTAATACAATTGCAAAAGTGGTTTCCTGCACCAACACAAGTGCGAAAAGTGGTTTTTCAACACTAACACAAGTGCGAAAAGTGGTTTTTCAACACTAACACAAGTGCGAATAGTGGTTTTTCAACACTAACACAAGTGCGAAAAGTGGTTTTTCAACACTAACACAAGTGCGAAAAGTGGTTTTTCCACACTAATACAAGTGCAAAAGTGGTTTCCTGCACCAACACAAGTGCGAAAAGTGGTTTTTCAACACTAACACAAGTGCGAAAAGTGGTTTTTCAACACTAACACAAGTGCGAAAAGTGGTTTTCCACACTAATACAAGTGCAAAAGTGGTTTCCTGCACCAACACAAGTGCGAAAAGTGGTTTTTCAACACTAACACAAGTGCGAAACGTGGTTTTTCAACACTATCACAAGTGCAAAAAGTATTTTTCCACACTAATACAAGTGCGAAAAGTGGTTTTTCAACACTAACACCAGTGCGAAAAGTGGTTTTCCACACTAATACAAGTGCAAAAGTGGTTTCCTGCGCTAACACAAGTGCGAAAAGTGGTTTCCTTCATTAACACATGTGCGAAAAGTGGGTTTTCAACACTAACACAAGTGCAAAAAGTGTTTTTTCCACACTAATACAAGTGCAAAAGTGGTTTCCTGCACCAACACAAGTGCAAAAAGTGGTTTTTCAACACTAACACAAGTGCGAAATGTGGTTTTTGAACACTAACACAAGTGCGAGAAGTGGTTTTTGAACACTAACACAAGTGCGAAAAGTGGTTTTTTCACACTAATACAAGTGCAAAAGTGGTTTTCCTGCACCAACACAAGTGCGAATAGTGGTTTTTCAACACTAACACAAGTGCAAAAAGTGTTTTTTCCACACTAATACAAGTGCGAAAAGTGGTTTTTCAACACTAACACAAGTGCGAAAAGTGGTTTTTCAACACTAACACAAGTGCGAAAAGTGGTTTTTCAACACTAATACAAGTGCAAAAGTGGTTTCCTGCACCAACACAAGTGCGAAAAGTGGTTTTTCAACACTAACACAAGTGCGAAAAGTGGTTTTTCAACACTATCACAAGTGCAAAAAGTGGTTTTTCCACACTAATACAAGTGCAAAAGTGGTTTCCTGCACCAACACAAGTGCGAAAAGTGGTTTTTCAACACTAACACAAGTGCGAAAAGTGGTTTTTCAACACTAACACAAGTGCGAAAAGTGGTTTTTTCCACACTAATACAAGTGCAAAAGTGGTTTCCTGCACCAACACAAGTGCGAAAAGTGGTTTTTAACACTAACACAAGTGCGAAAAGTGGTTTTTCCACACTAATACGAGTGCAAAAGTGGTTTCCTGCACCAACACAAGTGCAAAAAGTGGTTTTTCAACACTAACACAAGTGCGAAACGTGGTTTTTCAACACTATCACAAGTGCAAAAAGTGTTTTTTCCACACTAATACAAGTGCGAAAAGTGGTTTTTCAACACTAACACAAGTGCGAAAAGTGGTTTTCCACACTAATACAAGTGCAAAAGTGGTTTCCTGCACAAACACAAGTGCGAAAAGTGGTTTTTCAACACTAACACAAGTGCGAAAAGTGGTTTTTCAACACTAACGCAAGTGCGAAAAGTGGTTTTTCAACACTATCACAAGTGCAAAAAGTGTTTTTTCCACACTAATACAAGTGCAAAAGTGGTTTCCTGCACCAACACAAGTGCGAAAAGTGGTTTTTCAACACTAACACAAGTGCGAAAAGTCGTTTTTCAACACTATCACAAATGCAAAAAGTGGTTTTTCCACACTAATACAAGTGCAAAAGTGGTTTCCTGCACCAACAGAAGTGCGAAAAGTGGTTTTTCAACACTAACACAAGTGCGAAAAGTGGTTTTTCAACACTATCACAAGTGCAAAAAGTGTTTTTTCCACACTAATACAAGTGCAATAGTGGTTTCCTGCACCAACACAAGTGCGAAAAGTGGTTTTTCAACACTAACACAAGTGCGAAAAGTGGTTTTTCAACACTAACACAAGTGCGAAAAGTGTTTTTTCCACTCTAATACAAGTGCAAAAGTGGTTTCCTGCACCAACACAAGTGCGAAAAGTGGTTTTTCAACACTAACACAAGTGTGAAAAGTGGTTTTTCAACACTAACACAAGTGCGAAAAGTGGGTTTTCAACACTAACACAAGTGCGAAAAGTGGTTTTTCAACACTAATACAAGTGCAAAAGGGGTTTCCTGCATCAACACAAGTGCGAAAAGTAGTTTTTCAACACTAACACAAGTGCGAAAAGTGGTTTTTCAACACTAACACAAGTGCGAAAAGTGGTTTTTCCACACCAATACAAGTGCAAAAGTGGTTTCCTGCACCAACACAAGTGCGAAAAGTGGTTTTTCAACACCAACGCAAGTGCGAAAAGTGGTTTTTCAACACTATCACAAGTGCAAAAAGTGTTTTTTCCACACTAATACAAGTGCGAAAAGTGGTTTTTCAACACTAACACAAGTGCGAAAAGTGGTTTTTCCACACTAATACAAGTGCAAAAGTGGTTTCCTGCACCAACACAAGTGCGAAAAGTGGTTTTTGAACACTAACACAAGTGCGAAAAGTGGTTTTTCCACACTAATACAATTGCAAAAGTGGTTTCCTGCACCAACTCAAGTGCGAATAGTGGTTTTTCAACACTAACACAAGTGCGAAAAGTGGTTTTTCAACACTAACACAAGTGCGAAAAGTGGTTTTTCCACACTAATACAAGTGCAAAAGTGGTTTCCTGCACCAACACAAGTGCGAAAAGTGGTTTTTTCAACACTAACACAAGTGCGAAAAGTGGTTTTTCAACACTAACACAAGTGCGAAAAGTGGTTTTTCAACACTATCACAAGTGCAAAAAGTGTTTTTTCCACACTAATACAAGTGCAATAGTGGTTTCCTGCACCAACACAAGTGCGAAAAGTGGTTTTTCAACACTAACACAAGTGCGAAAAGTGGTTTTTCAACACTAACACAAGTGCGAAAAGTGTTTTTTCCACTCTAATACAAGTGCAAAAGTGGTTTCCTGCACCAACACAAGTGCGAAAAGTGGTTTTTCAACACTAACACAAGTGTGAAAAGTGGTTTTTCAACACTAACACAAGTGCGAAAAGTGGGTTTTCAACACTAACACAAGTGCGAAAAGTGGTTTTTCAACACTAATACAAGTGCAAAAGGGGTTTCCTGCATCAACACAAGTGCGAAAAGTAGTTTTTCAACACTAACACAAGTGCGAAAAGTGGTTTTTCAACACTAACACAAGTGCGAAAAGTGGTTTTTCCACACCAATACAAGTGCAAAAGTGGTTTCCTGCACCAACACAAGTACGAAAAGTGGTTTTTCAACACCAACGCAAGTGCGAAAAGTGGTTTTTCAACACTATCACAAGTGCAAAAAGTGTTTTTTCCACACTAATACAAGTGCGAAAAGTGGTTTTTCAACACTAACACAAGTGCGAAAAGTGGTTTTTCCACACTAATACAAGTGCAAAAGTGGTTTCCTGCACCAACACAAGTGCGAAAAGTGGTTTTTGAACACTAACACAAGTGCGAAAAGTGGTTTTTCCACACTAATACAATTGCAAAAGTGGTTTCCTGCACCAACTCAAGTGCGAATAGTGGTTTTTCAACACTAACACAAGTGCGAAAAGTGGTTTTTCAACACTAACACAAGTGCGAAAAGTGGTTTTTCCACACTAATACAAGTGCAAAAGTGGTTTCCTGCACCAACACAAGTGCGAAAAGTGGTTTTTCAACACTAACACAAGTGCGAAAAGTGGTTTTTCAACACTAACACAAGTGCGAAAAGTGGTTTTCCACACTAATACAAGTGCAAAAGTGGTTTCCTGCACCAACACAAGTGCGGAAAGTGGTTTTTCAACACTAACACAAGTGCGAAACGTGGTTTTTCAACACTATCACAAGTGCAAAAGGATTTTTTCCACACTAATACAAGTGCGAAAAGTGGTTTTTCAACACTAACACCAGTGCGAAAAGTGGTTTTCCACACTAATACAAGTGCAAAAGTGGTTTCCTGCGCTAACACAAGTGCGAAAAGTGGTTTCCTTCATTAACACATGTGCGAAAAGTGGGTTTTCAACACTAACACAAGTGCAAAAAGTGTTTTTTCCACACTAATACAAGTGCAAAAGTGGTTTCCTGCACCAACACAAGTGCAAAAAGTGGTTTTTCAACACTAACACAAGTGCGAAATGTGGTTTTTGAACACTAACACAAGTGCGAGAAGTGGTTTTTGAACACTAACACAAGTGCGAAAAGTGGTTTTTTCACACTAATACAAGTGCAAAAGTGGTTTTCCTGCACCAACACAAGTGCGAATAGTGGTTTTTCAACACTAACACAAGTGCAAAAAGTGTTTTTTCCACACTAATACAAGTGCGAAAAGTGGTTTTTCAACACTAACACAAGTGCGAAAAGTGGTTTTTCAACACTAACACAAGTGCGAAAAGTGGTTTTTCAACACTAATACAAGTGCAAAAGTGGTTTCCTGCACCAACACAAGTGCGAAAAGTGGTTTTTCAACACTAACACAAGTGCGAAAAGTGGTTTTTCAACACTATCACAAGTGCAAAAAGTGGTTTTTCCACACTAATACAAGTGCAAAAGTGGTTTCCTGCACCAACACAAGTGCGAAAAGTGGTTTTTCAACACTAACACAAGTGCGAAAAGTGGTTTTTCAACACTAACACAAGTGCGAAAAGTGGTTTTTTCCACACTAATACAAGTGCAAAAGTGGTTTCCTGCACCAACACAAGTGCGAAAAGTGGTTTTTAACACTAACACAAGTGCGAAAAGTGGTTTTTCCACACTAATACGAGTGCAAAAGTGGTTTCCTGCACCAACACAAGTGCAAAAAGTGGTTTTTCAACACTAACACAAGTGCGAAACGTGGTTTTTCAACACTATCACAAGTGCAAAAAGTGTTTTTTCCACACTAATACAAGTGCGAAAAGTGGTTTTTCAACACTAACACAAGTGCGAAAAGTGGTTTTCCACACTAATACAAGTGCAAAAGTGGTTTCCTGCACAAACACAAGTGCGAAAAGTGGTTTTTCAACACTAACACAAGTGCGAAAAGTGGTTTTTCAACACTAACGCAAGTGCGAAAAGTGGTTTTTCAACACTATCACAAGTGCAAAAAGTGTTTTTTCCACACTAATACAAGTGCAAAAGTGGTTTCCTGCACCAACACAAGTGCGAAAAGTGGTTTTTCAACACTAACACAAGTGCGAAAAGTCGTTTTTCAACACTATCACAAATGCAAAAAGTGGTTTTTCCACACTAATACAAGTGCAAAAGTGGTTTCCTGCACCAACAGAAGTGCGAAAAGTGGTTTTTCAACACTAACACAAGTGCGAAAAGTGGTTTTTCAACACTATCACAAGTGCAAAAAGTGTTTTTTCCACACTAATACAAGTGCAATAGTGGTTTCCTGCACCAACACAAGTGCGAAAAGTGGTTTTTCAACACTAACACAAGTGCGAAAAGTGGTTTTTCAACACTAACACAAGTGCGAAAAGTGTTTTTTCCACTCTAATACAAGTGCAAAAGTGGTTTCCTGCACCAACACAAGTGTGAAAAGTGGTTTTTCAACACTAACACAAGTGTGAAAAGTGGTTTTTCAACACTAACACAAGTGCGAAAAGTGGGTTTTCAACACTAACACAAGTGCGAAAAGTGGTTTTTCAACACTAATACAAGTGCAAAAGGGGTTTCCTGCATCAACACAAGTGCGAAAAGTAGTTTTTCAACACTAACACAAGTGCGAAAAGTGGTTTTTCAACACTAACACAAGTGCGAAAAGTGGTTTTTCCACACCAATACAAGTGCAAAAGTGGTTTCCTGCACCAACACAAATGCGAAAAGTGGTTTTTCAACACCAACGCAAGTGCGAAAAGTGGTTTTTCAACACTATCACAAGTGCAAAAAGTGTTTTTTCCACACTAATACAAGTGCGAAAAGTGGTTTTTCAACACTAACACAAGTGCGAAAAGTGGTTTTTCCACACTAATACAAGTGCAAAAGTGGTTTCCTGCACCAACACAAGTGCGAAAAGTGGTTTTTGAACACTAACACAAGTGCGAAAAGTGGTTTTTCCACACTAATACAATTGCAAAAGTGGTTTCCTGCACCAACTCAAGTGCGAATAGTGGTTTTTCAACACTAACACAAGTGCGAAAAGTGGTTTTTCAACACTAACACAAGTGCGAAAAGTGGTTTTTCCACACTAATACAAGTGCAAAAGTGGTTTCCTGCACCAACACAAGTGCGAAAAGTGGTTTTTCAACACTAACACAAGTGCGAAAAGTGGTTTTTCAACACTAACACAAGTGCGAAAAGTGGTTTTCCACACTAATACAAGTGCAAAAGTGGTTTCCTGCACCAACACAAGTGCGAAAAGTGGTTTTTCAACACTAACACAAGTGCGAAACGTGGTTTTTCAACACTATCACAAGTGCAAAAAGTATTTTTTCCACACTAATACAAGTGCGAAAAGTGGTTTTTCAACACTAACACCAGTGCGAAAAGTGGTTTTCCACACTAATACAAGTGCAAAAGTGGTTTCCTGCGCTAACACAAGTGCGAAAAGTGGTTTCCTTCATTAACACATGTGCGAAAAGTGGGTTTTCAACACTAACACAAGTGCAAAAAGTGTTTTTTCCACACTAATACAAGTGCAAAAGTGGTTTCCTGCACCAACACAAGTGCAAAAAGTGGTTTTTCAACACTAACACAAGTGCGAAAAGTGGTTTTTGAACACTAACACAAGTGCGAGAAGTGGTTTTTGAACACTAACACAAGTGCGAAAAGTGGTTTTTCCACACTAATACAAGTGCAAAAGTGGTTTTCCTGCACCAACACAAGTGCGAATAGTGGTTTTTCAACACTAACACAAGTGCAAAAAGTGTTTTTTCCACACTAATACAAGTGCGAAAAGTGGTTTTTCAACACTAACACAAGTGCAAAAAGTGTTTTTTCCACACTAATACAAGTGCGAAAAGTGGTTTTTCAACACTAACACAAGTGCGAAAAGTGGTTTTTCAACACTAACACAAGTGCGAAAAGTGGTTTTTCAACACTAATACAAGTGCAAAAGTGGTTTCCTGCACCAACACAAGTGCGAAAAGTGGTTTTTCAACACTAACACAAGTGCGAAAAGTGGTTTTTCAACACTATCACAAGTGCAAAAAGTGGTTTTTCCACACTAATACAAGTGCAAAAGTGGTTTCCTGCACCAACACAAGTGCGAAAAGTGGTTTTTCAACACTAACACAAGTGCGAAAAGTGGTTTTTCAACACTAACACAAGTGCGAAAAGTGGTTTTTTCCACACTTATACAAGTGCAAAAGTGGTTTCCTGCACCAACACAAGTGCGAAAAGTGGTTTTTAACACTAACACAAGTGCGAAAAGTGGTTTTTCCACACTAATACGAGTGCAAAAGTGGTTTCCTGCACCAACACAAGTGCAAAAAGTGGTTTTTCAACACTAACACAAGTGCGAAACGTGGTTTTTCAACACTATCACAAGTGCAAAAAGTGTTTTTTCCACACTAATACAAGTGCGAAAAGTGGTTTTTCAACACTAACACAAGTGCGAAAAGTGGTTTTCCACACTAATACAAGTGCAAAAGTGGTTTCCTGCACAAACACAAGTGCGAAAAGTGGTTTTTCAACACTAACACAAGTGCGAAAAGTGGTTTTTCAACACTAACGCAAGTGCGAAAAGTGGTTTTTCAACACTATCACAAGTGCAAAAAGTGTTTTTTCCACACTAATACAAGTGCAAAAGTGGTTTCCTGCACCAACACAAGTGCGAAAAGTGGTTTTTCAACACTAACACAAGTGCGAAAAGTCGTTTTTCAACACTATCACAAGTGCAAAAAGTGGTTTTTCCACACTAATACAAGTGCAAAAGTGGTTTCCTGCACCAACAGAAGTGCGAAAAGTGGTTTTTCAACACTAACACAAGTGCGAAAAGTGGTTTTTCAACACTATCACAAGTGCAAAAAGTGTTTTTTCCACACTAATACAAGTGCAATAGTGGTTTCCTGCACCAACACAAGTGCGAAAAGTGGTTTTTCAACACTAACACAAGTGCGAAAAGTGGTTTTTCAACACTAACACAAGTGCGAAAAGTGTTTTTTCCACTCTAATACAAGTGCAAAAGTGGTTTCCTGCACCAACACAAGTGCGAAAAGTGGTTTTTCAACACTAACACAAGTGTGAAAAGTGGTTTTTCAACACTAACACAAGTGCGAAAAGTGGGTTTTCAACACTAACACAAGTGCGAAAAGTGGTTTTTCAACACTAATACAAGTGCAAAAGGGGTTTCCTGCATCAACACAAGTGCGAAAAGTAGTTTTTCAACACTAACACAAGTGCGAAAAGTGGTTTTTCAACACTAACACAAGTGCGAAAAGTGGTTTTTCCACACCAATACAAGTGCAAAAGTGGTTTCCTGCACCAACACAAGTGCGAAAAGTGGTTTTTCAACACCAACGCAAGTGCGAAAAGTGGTTTTTCAACACTATCACAAGTGCAAAAAGTGTTTTTTCCACACTAATACAAGTGCGAAAAGTGGTTTTTCAACACTAACACAAGTGCGAAAAGTGGTTTTTCCACACTAATACAAGTGCAAAAGTGGTTTCCTGCACCAACACAAGTGCGAAAAGTGGTTTTTGAACACTAACACAAGTGCGAAAAGTGGTTTTTCCACACTAATACAATTGCAAAAGTGGTTTCCTGCACCAACTCAAGTGCGAATAGTGGTTTTTCAACACTAACACAAGTGCGAAAAGTGGTTTTTCAACACTAACACAAGTGCGAAAAGTGGTTTTTCCACACTAATACAAGTGCAAAAGTGGTTTCCTGCACCAACACAAGTGCGAAAAGTGGTTTTTCAACACTAACACAAGTGCGAAAAGTGGTTTTTCAACACTAACACAAGTGCGAAAAGTGGTTTTCCACACTAATACAAGTGCAAAAGTGGTTTCCTGCACCAACACCAGTGCGAAAAGTGGTTTTCCACACTAATACAAGTGCAAAAGTGGTTTCCTGCGCTAACACAAGTGCGAAAAGTGGTTTCCTTCATTAACACATGTGCGAAAAGTGGGTTTTCAACACTAACACAAGTGCAAAAAGTATTTTTTCCACACTAATACGAGTGCAAAAGTGGTTTCCTGCACCAACACAAGTGCAAAAAGTGGTTTTTCAACACTAACACAAGTGCGAAAAGTGGTTTTTGAACACTAACACAAGTGCGAGAAGTGGTTTTTGAACACTAACACAAGTGCGAAAAGTGGTTTTTCCACACTAATACAAGTGCAAAAGTGGTTTTCCTGCACCAACACAAGTGCGAATAGTGGTTTTTCAACACTAACACAAGTGCAAAAAGTGTTTTTTCCACACTAATACAAGTGCGAAAAGTGGTTTTTCAACACTAACACAAGTGCGAAAAGTGGTTTTTCAACACTAACACAAGTGCGAAAAGTGGTTTTTCAACACTAATACAAGTGCAAAAGTGGTTTCCTGCACCAACACAAGTGCGAAAAGTGGTTTTTCAACACTAACACAAGTGCGAAAAGTGGTTTTTCAACACTATCACAAGTGCAAAAAGTGGTTTTTCCACACTAATACAAGTGCAAAAGTGGTTTCCTGCACCAACACAAGTGCGAAAAGTGGTTTTTCAACACTAACACAAGTGCGAAAAGTGGTTTTTCAACACTAACACAAGTGCGAAAAGTGGTTTTTTCCACACTAATACAAGTGCAAAAGTGGTTTCCTGCACCAACACAAGTGCGAAAAGTGGTTTTTAACACTAACACAAGTGCGAAAAGTGGTTTTTCCACACTAATACGAGTGCAAAAGTGGTTTCCTGCACCAACACAAGTGCAAAAAGTGGTTTTTCAACACTAACACAAGTGCGAAACGTGGTTTTTCAACACTATCACAAGTGCAAAAAGTGTTTTTTCCACACTAATACAAGTGCGAAAAGTGGTTTTTCAACACTAACACAAGTGCGAAAAGTGGTTTTCCACACTAATACAAGTGCAAAAGTGGTTTCCTGCACAAACATAAGTGCGAAAAGTGGTTTTTCAACACTAACACAAGTGCGAAAAGTGGTTTTTCAACACTAACGCAAGTGCGAAAAGTGGTTTTTCAACACTATCACAAGTGCAAAAAGTGTTTTTTCCACACTAATACAAGTGCAAAAGTGGTTTCCTGCACCAACACAAGTGCGAAAAGTGGTTTTTCAACACTAACACAAGTGCGAAAAGTGGTTTTTCAACACTAACACAAGTGCAAAAAGTGGTTTTTCAACACTAACACAAGTGCGAAAAGTGGTTTTTCAACACTATCACAAGTGCAAAAAGTGTTTGTTCCACACTAATACAAGTGCAAAAGTGGTTTGCTGCACCAACACAAGTGCGAAAAGTGTTTTTTCAACACTAACACAAGTGCCAAAAGTGGTTTTTCAACACTATCGCAAGTGCAAAAAGTGTTTTTTCCACACTAATACAAGTGCAAAAGTGGTTTCCTGCACCAACACAAGTGCGAAAAGTGGTTTTTCAACACTAACACAAGTGCGAAAAGTGGTTTTTCCACACTAATACAAGTGCAAAAGTGGTTTCCTGCACCAACACAAGTGCGAATAGTGGTTTTTCAACACTAACACAAGTGCAAAAAGTGGTTTTTCAACACTATCACAAGTGCAAAAAGTGTTTTTTCCACACTAATACAAGTGCAAAAGTGGTTTCCTGCACCAACACAAGTGCGAAAAGTGGTTTTTCAACACTAACACAAGTGCGAAAAGTGGTTTTTAAATACTAACACAAGTGCGAAAAGTGTTTTTTTCCACACTAATACAAGTGCTAAAGTGGTTTCCTGCACCAACACAAGTGCGAAAAGTGGTTTTTCAACACTAACACAAGTGCGAAAAGTAGTTTTTCAACACTAACACAAGTGCGAAAAGTGTTGTTTCCACACTAATACAAGTGCAAAAGTGGTTTGCTGCACCAACACAAGTGCGAAAAGTGGTTTCCTTCACTAACACATGTGCGAAAAGTGGGTTTTCAACACTAACACAAGTGCGAAAAGTGTTTTTTCCACACTAATACAAGTGCAAAAGTGGTTTCCTGCACCAACACAAGTGCGAAAAGTGGTTTTTCAACACTAACACAAGTGCAAAAAGTGGTTTTTCAACACTAACACAAGTGCGAAAAGTGGTTTTTCCACACTAATACAAGTGCAAAAGTGGTTTGCCTGCACCAACACAACTGCGAAAAGTGGTTTTTCAACACAAACACAAGTGCGAAAAGTGGTTTTTCAACACTAACACAAGTGCGAAAAGTGGTTTTTCAACACTAACACAGGTGCGAAAAGTGGTTTTTCAACACTATCACAAGTGCAAAAAGTGTTTTTTCCACACTAATACAAGTGCAAAAGTGGTTTCCTGCACCAACACAAGTGCGAAAAGTGGTTTTTCAACACTAACACAAGTGCGAAAAGTGGTTTTTGAACACTAACACAAGTGCGAAAAGTGGTTTTTCAACACTATCACAAGTGCATAAAGTGTTTTTTCCACACTAATACAAGTGCAAAAGTGGTTTCCTGCACCAACACAAGTGCGAAAAGTGGTTTTTCAACACTAACACAAGTGCGAAAAGTGGTTTTTCAACACTAACACAAGTGCGAAAAGTGGTTTTGCCACACTAATACAAGTGCAAAAGTGGTTTCCTGCACCAACACAAGTGCGAAAAGTGGTTTTTCAACACTAACACAAGTGCGAAATGTGGTTTTTCAACACTATCACAAGTGCAAAAAGTGTTTTTTCCACACTAATACAAGTGTGAAAAGTGGTTTTTCAACACTAACTCAAGTGCGAAAAGTGGTTTTTCCACACTAATACAAGTGCAAAAGTGGTTTCCTGCACCAACACAAGTGCGAAAAGTGGTTTTTCAACACTAACACAAGTGCGAAAAGTGGTTTTTCAACACTAACACAAGTGCGAAAAGTGTTTTTCAACACTAACACAAGTGCGAAAAGTGGTTTTTCAACACTATCACAAGTGCAAAAAGTGTTTTTTCCACACTAATACAAGTGCAAAAGTGGTTTCCTGCACCAACACAAGTGCGAAAAGTGGTTTTTCAACACTAACACAAGTGCGAAAAGTGGTTTTTCAACACTAACACAAGTGCGAAAAGTGGTTTTTCCACACTAATACAAGTGCAAAAGTGGTTTCCTGCACCAACACAAATGCGAAAAGTGGTTTTTCAACACTAACACAAGTGCGAAAAGTGGTTTTTCAACACTAACACAAGTGCGAAAAGTGGTTTTTCCACACTAATACAAGTGCAAAAGTGGTTTCCTGCACCAACACAAATGCGAAAAGTGGTTTTTCAACACTAACACAAGTGCGAAAAGTGGTTTTTCAACACTAACACAAGTGCGAAAAGTCGTTTTTCAACACTATCACAAGTGCAAAAAGTGGTTTTTCCACACTAATACAAGTGCAAAAGTGGTTTCCTGCACCAACAGAAGTGCGAAAAGTGGTTTTTGAACACTAACACAAGTGCGAAAAGTGGTTTTTCAACACTATCACAAGTGCATAAAGTGTTCTTTCCACACTAATACAAGTGCAAAAGTGGTTTCCTGCACCAACACAAGTGCGAAAAGTGGTTTTTCAACACTAACACAAGTGCGAAAAGTGGTTTTTCAACACTAACACAAGTGCGAAAAGTGGTTTTGCCACACTAATACAAGTGCAAAAGTGGTTTCCTGCACCAACACAAGTGCGAAAAGTGGTTTTTCAACACTAACACAAGTGCGAAATGTGGTTTTTCAACACTATCACAAGTGCAAAAAGTGTTTTTTCCACACTAATACAAGTGTGAAAAGTGGTTTTTCAACACTAACTCAAGTGCGAAAAGTGGTTTTTCCACACTAATACAAGTGCAAAAGTGGTTTCCTGCACCAACACAAGTGCGAAAAGTGGTTTTTCAACACTAACACAAGTGCGAAAAGTGGTTTTTCAACACTAACACAAGTGCGAAAAGTGTTTTTCAACACTAACACAAGTGCGAAAAGTGGTTTTTCAACACTATCACAAGTGCAAAAAGTGTTTTTTCCACACTAATACAAGTGCAAAAGTGGTTTCCTGCACCAACACAAGTGCGAAAAGTGGTTTTTCAACACTAACACAAGTGCGAAAAGTGGTTTTTCAACACTAACACAAGTGCGAAAAGTGGTTTTTCAACACTAACACAAGTGCGAAAAGTGGTTTTTCCACACTAATACAAGTGCAAAAGTGGTTTCCTGCACCAACACAAGTGCAAAAAGTGGTTTTTCAACACTAACACAAGTGCGAAACGTGGTTTTTCAACACTATCACAAGTGCAAAAAGTGTTTTTTCCACACTAATGCAAGTGCGAAAAGTGGTTTTTCAACACTAACACAAGTGCGAAAAGTGGTTTTTCCACACTAATACAAGTGCAAAAGTGGTTTCCTGCACCAACACAAGTGCGAAAAGTGGTTTTTCAACACTAACACAAGTGCGAAAAGTGGTTTTTCAACACTAACGCAAGTGCGAAAAGTGGTTTTTCAACACTAACACAAGTGCGAAAAGTGGTTTTTCAACACTATCACAAGTGCAAAAAGTGTTTTTTCCACACTAATACAAGTGCAAAAGTGGTTTCCTGCACCAACACAAGTGCGAAAAGTGGTTTTTCAACACTAACACAAGTGCGAAAAGTGGTTTTTCAACACTAACACAAGTGCGAAAAGTGGTTTTTCAACACTAACACAAGTGCAAAAAGTGGTTTTTCAACACTAACACAAGTGCGAAAAGTGGTTTTTCAACACTATCACAAGTGCAAAAAGTGTTTGTTCCACACTAATACAAGTGCAAAAGTGGTTTGCTGCACCAACACAAGTGCGAAAAGTGGTTTTTCAACACTAACACAAGTGCCAAAAGTGGTTTTTCAACACTATCACAAGTGCAAAAAGTGTTTTTTCCACACTAATACAAGTGCAAAAGTGGTTTCCTGCACCAACACAAGTGCGAAAAGTGGTTTTTCAACACTAACACAAGTGCGAAAAGTGGTTTTTCCACACTAATACAAGTGCAAAAGTGGTTTCCTGCACCAACACAAGTGCGAAAAGTGGTTTTTCAACACTAACACAAGTGC
Organism: Myxine glutinosa; assembly: GCF_964187855.1. Lineage (NCBI taxonomy): Eukaryota > Metazoa > Chordata > Myxini > Myxiniformes > Myxinidae > Myxine > Myxine glutinosa. Next base: position 96,673 of record NW_027616634.1, on the reverse strand, counting down.
GAAAAGTGGTTCTTCAACACTAACACAAGTGCGAAAAGTGGTTTTTCAACACTAACACAAGTGCGAAAAGTCGTTTTTCAACACTATCACAAGTGCAAAAAGTGGTTTTTCCACACTAATACAAGTGCAAAAGTGGTTTCCTGCACCAACAGAAGTGCGAAAAGTGGTTTTTCAACACTAACACAAGTGCGAAAAGTGGTTTTTCAACACTATCACAAGTGCAAAAAGTGTTTTTTCCACACTAATACAAGTGCAATAGTGGTTTCCTGCACCAACACAAGTGCGAAAAGTGGTTTTTCAACACTAACACAAGTGCGAAAAGTGGTTTTTCAACACTAACACAAGTGCGAAAAGTGTTTTTTCCACTCTAATACAAGTGCAAAAGTGGTTTCCTGCACCAACACAAGTGCGAAAAGTGGTTTTTCAACACTAACACAAGTGTGAAAAGTGGTTTTTCAACACTAACACAAGTGCGAAAAGTGGGTTTTCAACACTAACACAAGTGCGAAAAGTGGTTTTTCAACACTAATACAAGTGCAAAAGGGGTTTCCTGCATCAACACAAGTGCGAAAAGTAGTTTTTCAACACTAACACAAGTGCGAAAAGTGGTTTTTCAACACTAACACAAGTGCGAAAAGTGGTTTTTCCACACCAATACAAGTGCAAAAGTGGTTTCCTGCACCAACACAAGTGCGAAAAGTGGTTTTTCAACACCAACGCAAGTGCGAAAAGTGGTTTTTCAACACTATCACAAGTGCAAAAAGTGTTTTTTCCACACTAATACAAGTGCGAAAAGTGGTTTTTCAACACTAACACAAGTGCGAAAAGTGGTTTTTCCACACTAATACAAGTGCAAAAGTGGTTTCCTGCACCAACACAAGTGCGAAAAGTGGTTTTTGAACACTAACACAAGTGCGAAAAGTGGTTTTTCCACACTAATACAATTGCAAAAGTGGTTTCCTGCACCAAATCAAGTGCGAATAGTGGTTTTTCAACACTAACACAAGTGCGAAAAGTGGTTTTTCAACACTAACACAAGTGCGAAAAGTGGTTTTTCCACACTAATACAAGTGCAAAAGTGGTTTCCTGCACCAACACAAGTGCGAAAAGTGGTTTTTCAACACTAACACAAGTGCGAAAAGTGGTTTTTCAACACTAACACAAGTGCGAAAAGTGGTTTTCCACACTAATACAAGTGCAAAAGTGGTTTCCTGCACCAACACAAGTGCGAAAAGTGGTTTTTCAACACTAACACAAGTGCGAAACGTGGTTTTTCAACACTATCACAAGTGCAAAAAGTATTTTTTCCACACTAATACAAGTGCGAAAAGTGGTTTTTCAACACTAACACCAGTGCGAAAAGTGGTTTTCCACACTAATACAAGTGCAAAAGTGGTTTCCTGTGCTAACACAAGTGCGAAAAGTGGTTTCCTTCATTAACACATGTGCGAAAAGTGGGTTTTCAACACTAACACATGTGCAAAAAGTGTTTTTTCCACACTAATACAAGTGCAAAAGTGGTTTCCTGCACCAACACAAGTGCAAAAAGTGGTTTTTCAACACTAACACAAGTGCGAAAAGTGGTTTTTGAACACTAACACAAGTGCGAGAAGTGGTTTTTGAACACTAACACAAGTGCGAAAAGTGGTTTTTCCACACTAATACAAGTGCAAAAGTGGTTTTCCTGCACCAACACAAGTGCGAATAGTGGTTTTTCAACACTAACACAAGTGCAAAAAGTGTTTTTTCCACACTAATACAAGTGCGAAAAGTGGTTTTTCAACACTAACACAAGTGCGAAAAGTGGTTTTTCAACACTAACACAAGTGCGAAAAGTGGTTTTTCAACACTAATACAAGTGCAAAAGTGGTTTCCTGCACCAACACAAGTGCGAAAAGTGGTTTTTCAACACTAACACAAGTGCGAAAAGTGGTTTTTCAACACTATCACAAGTGCAAAAAGTGGTTTTTCCACACTAATACAAGTGCAAAAGTGGTTTCCTGCACCAACACAAGTGCGAAAAGTGGTTTTTCAACACTAACACAAGTGCGAAAAGTGGTTTTTCAACACTAACACAAGTGCGAAAAGTGGTTTTTTCCACACTAATACAAGTGCAAAAGTGGTTTCCTGCACCAACACAAGTGCGAAAAGTGGTTTTTAACACTAACACAAGTGCGAAAAGTGGTTTTTCCACACTAATACGAGTGCAAAAGTGGTTTCCTGCACCAACACAAGTGCAAAAAGTGGTTTTTCAACACTAACACAAGTGCGAAACGTGGTTTTTCAACACTATCACAAGTGCAAAAAGTGTTTTTTCCACACTAATACAAGTGCGAAAAGTGGTTTTTCAACACTAACACAAGTGCGAAAAGTGGTTTTCCACACTAATACAAGTGCAAAAGTGGTTTCCTGCACAAACACAAGTGCGAAAAGTGGTTTTTCAACACTAACACAAGTGCGAAAAGTGGTTTTTCAACACTAACGCAAGTGCGAAAAGTGGTTTTTCAACACTATCACAAGTGCAAAAAGTGTTTTTTCCACACTAATACAAGTGCAAAAGTGGTTTCCTGCACCAACACAAGTGCGAAAAGTGGTTTTTCAACACTAACACAAGTGCGAAAAGTGGTTTTTCAACACTAACACAAGTGCAAAAAGTGGTTTTTCAACACTAACACAAGTGCGAAAAGTGGTTTTTCAACACTATCACAAGTGCAAAAAGTGTTTGTTCCACACTAATACAAGTGCAAAAGTGGTTTGCTGCACCAACACAAGTGCGAAAAGTGTTTTTTCAACACTAACACAAGTGCCAAAAGTGGTTTTTCAACACTATCGCAAGTGCAAAAAGTGTTTTTTCCACACTAATACAAGTGCAAAAGTGGTTTCCTGCACCAACACAAGTGCGAAAAGTGGTTTTTCAACACCAACACAAGTGCGAAAAGTGGTTTTTCCACACTAATACAAGTGCAAAAGTGGTTTCCTGCAGCAACACAAGTGCGAAAAGTGGTTTTTCAACACTAACACAAGTGCGAAAAGTGGTTTTTCAACACTAACACAAGTGCGAAAAGTGGTTTTTCAACACTATCACAAGTGCAAAAAGTGTTTTTGCCACACTAATACAAGTGCAAAAGTGGTTTCCTGCACCAACACAAGTGCGAAAAGTGGTTTTTCAACACTAACACAAGTGCGAAAAGTGGTTTTTCCACACTAATACAAGTGCAAAAGTGGTTTCCTGCACCAACACAAGTGCGAATAGTGGTTTTTCAACACTAACACAAGTGCAAAAAGTGGTTTTTCAACACTATCACAAGTGCAAAAAGTGTTTTTTCCACACTAATACAAGTGCAAAAGTGGTTTCCTGCACCAACACAAGTGCGAAAAGTGGTTTTTCAACACTAACACAAGTGCGAAAAGTGGTTTTTAAATACTAACACAAGTGCGAAAAGTGTTTTTTTCCACACTAATACAAGTGCTAAAGTGGTTTCCTGCACCAACACAAGTGCGAAAAGTGGTTTTTCAACACTAACACAAGTGCGAAAAGTAGTTTTTCAACACTAACACAAGTGCGAAAAGTGTTGTTTCCACACTAATACAAGTGCAAAAGTGGTTTGCTGCACCAACACAAGTGCGAAAAGTGGTTTCCTTCACTAACACATGTGCGAAAAGTGGGTTTTCAACACTAACACAAGTGCGAAAAGTGTTTTTTCCACACTAATACAAGTGCAAAAGTGGTTTCCTGCACCAACACAAGTGCGAAAAGTGGTTTTTCAACACTAACACAAGTGCAAAAAGTGGTTTTTCAACACTAACACAAGTGCGAAAAGTGGTTTTTCCACACTAATACAAGTGCAAAAGTGGTTTGCCTGCACCAACACAACTGCGAAAAGTGGTTTTTCAACACAAACACAAGTGCGAAAAGTGGTTTTTCAACACTAACACAAGTGCGAAAAGTGGTTTTTCAACACTAACACAGGTGCGAAAAGTGGTTTTTCAACACTATCACAAGTGCAAAAAGTGTTTTTTCCACACTAATACAAGTGCGAAAAGTGGTTTTTCAACACTAACACAAGTGCGAAAAGTGGTTTTTCCACACTAATACAAGTGCGAAAAGTGGTTTCCTGCACTAACACAAGTGCGAAAAGTGGTTTTTCAACACTATCACAAGTGCGAAAAGTGGTTTTTCAACACTAACACAAGTGCGAAAAGTGGTTTTTCAACACTAACGCAAGTGCGAAAAGTGGTTTTTCAACACTAACACAAGTGCGAAAAGTGGTTTTTCAACACTATCACAAGTGCGAAAAGTGTTTTTTCCACACTAATACAAGTGCAAAAGTGGTTTCCTGCACCAACACAAGTGCGAAAAGTGGTTTTTCAACACTAACACAAGTGCGAAAAGTGGTTTTTCAACACTAACACAAGTGCAAAAAGTGGTTTTTCAACACTAACACAAGTGCGAAAAGTGGTTTTTCAACACTATCACAAGTGCAAAAAGTGTTTGTTCCACACTAATACAAGTGCAAAAGTGGTTTGCTGCACCAAGACAAGTGCGAAAAGTGGTTTTTCAACACTAACACAAGTGCCAAAAGTGGTTTTTCAACACTATCACAAGTGCAAAAAGTGTTTTTTCCACACTAATACAAGTGCAAAAGTGGTTTCCTGCACCAACACAAGTGCGAAAAGTGGTTTTTCAACACTAACACAAGTGCGAAAAGTGGTTTTTCCACACTAATACAAGTGCAAAAGTGGTTTCCTGCACCAACACAAGTGCGAAAAGTGGTTTTTCAACACTAACACAAGTGCGAAAAGTGGTTCTTCAACACTAACACAAGTGCGAAAAGTGGTTTTTCAACACTAACACAAGTGCGAAAAGTCGTTTTTCAACACTATCACAAGTGCAAAAAGTGGTTTTTCCACACTAATACAAGTGCAAAAGTGGTTTCCTGCACCAACAGAAGTGCGAAAAGTGGTTTTTCAACACTAACACAAGTGCGAAAAGTGGTTTTTCAACACTATCACAAGTGCAAAAAGTGTTTTTTCCACACTAATACAAGTGCAATAGTGGTTTCCTGCACCAACACAAGTGCGAAAAGTGGTTTTTCAACACTAACACAAGTGCGAAAAGTGGTTTTTCAACACTAACACAAGTGCGAAAAGTGTTTTTTCCACTCTAATACAAGTGCAAAAGTGGTTTCCTGCACCAACACAAGTGCGAAAAGTGGTTTTTCAACACTAACACAAGTGTGAAAAGTGGTTTTTCAACACTAACACAAGTGCGAAAAGTGGGTTTTCAACACTAACACAAGTGCGAAAAGTGGTTTTTCAACACTAATACAAGTGCAAAAGGGGTTTCCTGCATCAACACAAGTGCGAAAAGTAGTTTTTCAACACTAACACAAGTGCGAAAAGTGGTTTTTCAACACTAACACAAGTGCGAAAAGTGGTTTTTCCACACCAATACAAGTGCAAAAGTGGTTTCCTGCACCAACACAAGTGCGAAAAGTGGTTTTTCAACACCAACGCAAGTGCGAAAAGTGGTTTTTCAACACTATCACAAGTGCAAAAATTGTTTTTTCCACACTAATACAAGTGCGAAAAGTGGTTTTTCAACACTAACACAAGTGCGAAAAGTGGTTTTTCCACACTAATACAAGTGCAAAAGTGGTTTCCTGCACCAACACAAGTGCGAAAAGTGGTTTTTGAACACGAACACAAGTGCGAAAAGTGGTTTTTCCACACTAATACAATTGCAAAAGTGGTTTCCTGCACCAACTCAAGTGCGAATAGTGGTTTTTCAACACTAACACAAGTGCGAAAAGTGGTTTTTCAACACTAACACAAGTGCGAAAAGTGGTTTTTCCACACTAATACAAGTGCAAAAGTGGTTTCCTGCACCAACACAAGTGCGAAAAGTGGTTTTTCAACACTAACACAAGTGCGAAAAGTGGTTTTTCAACACTAACACAAGTGCGAAAAGTGGTTTTCCACACTAATACAAGTGCAAAAGTGGTTTCCTGCACCAACACAAGTGCGAAAAGTGGTTTTTGAACACTAACACAAGTGCGAAAAGTGGTTTTTCCACACTAATACAAGTGCAAAAGTGGTTTCCTGCACCAACACAAATGCGAAAAGTGGTTTTTCAACACTAACACAAGTGCGAAAAGTGGTTTTTCAACACTAACACAAGTGCGAAAAGTGGTTTTTCCACACTAATACAAGTGCAAAAGTGGTTTCCTGCACCAACACAAATGCGAAAAGTGGTTTTTCAACACTAACACAAGTGCGAAAAGTGGTTTTTCAACACTAACACAAGTGCGAAAAGTCGTTTTTCAACACTATCACAAGTGCAAAAAGTGGTTTTTCCACACTAATACAAGTGCAAAAGTGGTTTCCTGCACCAACAGAAGTGCGAAAAGTGGTTTTTGAACACTAACACAAGTGCGAAAAGTGGTTTTTCAACACTATCACAAGTGCATAAAGTGTTTTTTCCACACTAATACAAGTGCAAAAGTGGTTTCCTGCACCAACACAAGTGCGAAAAGTGGTTTTTCAACACTAACACAAGTGCGAAAAGTGGTTTTTCAACACTAACACAAGTGCGAAAAGTGGTTTTGCCACACTAATACAAGTGCAAAAGTGGTTTCCTGCACCAACACAAGTGCGAAAAGTGGTTTTTCAACACTAACACAAGTGCGAAATGTGGTTTTTCAACACTATCACAAGTGCAAAAAGTGTTTTTTCCACACTAATACAAGTGTGAAAAGTGGTTTTTCAACACTAACTCAAGTGCGAAAAGTGGTTTTTCCACACTAATACAAGTGCAAAAGTGGTTTCCTGCACCAACACAAGTGCGAAAAGTGGTTTTTCAACACTAACACAAGTGCGAAAAGTGGTTTTTCAACACTAACACAAGTGCGAAAAGTGTTTTTCAACACTAACACAAGTGCGAAAAGTGGTTTTTCAACACTATCACAAGTGCAAAAAGTGTTTTTTCCACACTAATACAAGTGCAAAAGTGGTTTCCTGCACCAACACAAGTGCGAAAAGTGGTTTTTCAACACTAACACAAGTGCGAAAAGTGGTTTTTCAACACTAACACAAGTGCGAAAAGTGGTTTTTCAACACTAACACAAGTGCGAAAAGTGGTTTTTCCACACTAATACAAGTGCAAAAGTGGTTTCCTGCACCAACACAAGTGCAAAAAGTGGTTTTTCAACACTAACACAAGTGCGAAACGTGGATTTTCAACACTATCACAAGTGCAAAAAGTGTTTTTTCCACACTAATACAAGTGCGAAAAGTGGTTTTTCAACACTAACACAAGTGCGAAAAGTGGTTTTTCCACACTAATACAAGTGCAAAAGTGGTTTCCTGCACCAACACAAGTGCGAAAAGTGGTTTTTCAACACTAACACAAGTGCGAAAAGTGGTTTTTCAACACTAACGCAAGTGCGAAAAGTGGTTTTTCAACACTAACACAAGTGCGAAAAGTGGTTTTTCAACACTATCACAAGTGCAAAAAGTGTTTTTTCCACACTAATACAAGTGCAAAAGTGGTTTCCTGCACCAACACAAGTGCGAAAAGTGGTTTTTCAACACTAACACAAGTGCGAAAAGTGGTTTTTCAACACTAACACAAGTGCAAAAAGTGGTTTTTCAACACTAACACAAGTGCGAAAAGTGGTTTTTCAACACTATCACAAGTGCAAAAAGTGTTTGTTCCACACTAATACAAGTGCAAAAGTGGTTTGCTGCACCAACACAAGTGCGAAAAGTGGTTTTTCAACACTAACACAAGTGCCAAAAGTGGTTTTTCAACACTATCACAAGTGCAAAAAGTGTTTTTTCCACACTAATACAAGTGCAAAAGTGGTTTCCTGCACCAACACAAGTGCGAAAAGTGGTTTTTCAACACTAACACAAGTGCGAAAAGTGGTTTTTCCACACTAATACAAGTGCAAAAGTGGTTTCCTGCACCAACACAAGTGCGAAAAGTGGTTTTTCAACACTAACACAAGTGCGAAAAGTGGTTCTTCAACACTAACACAAGTGCGAAAAGTGGTTTTTCAACACTAACACAAGTGCGAAAAGTCGTTTTTCAACACTATCACAAGTGCAAAAAGTGGTTTTTCCACACTAATACAAGTGCAAAAGTGGTTTCCTGCACCAACAGAAGTGCGAAAAGTGGTTTTTCAACACTAACACAAGTGCGAAAAGTGGTTTTTCAACACTATCACAAGTGCAAAAAGTGTTTTTTCCACACTAATACAAGTGCAATAGTGGTTTCCTGCACCAACACAAGTGCGAAAAGTGGTTTTTCAACACTAACACAAGTGCGAAAAGTGGTTTTTCAACACTAACACAAGTGCGAAAAGTGTTTTTTCCACTCTAATACAAGTGCAAAAGTGGTTTCCTGCACCAACACAAGTGCGAAAAGTGGTTTTTCAAAACTAACACAAGTGTGAAAAGTGGTTTTTCAACACTAACACAAGTGCGAAAAGTGGGTTTTCAACACTAACACAAGTGCGAAAAGTGGTTTTTCAACACTAATACAAGTGCAAAAGGGGTTTCCTGCATCAACACAAGTGCGAAAAGTAGTTTTTCAACACTAACACAAGTGCGAAAAGTGGTTTTTCAACACTAACACAAGTGCGAAAAGTGGTTTTTCCACACCAATACAAGTGCAAAAGTGGTTTCCTGCACCAACACAAGTGCGAAAAGTGGTTTTTCAACACCAACGCAAGTGCGAAAAGTGGTTTTTCAACACTATCACAAGTGCAAAAAGTGTTTTTTCCACACTAATACAAGTGCGAAAAGTGGTTTTTCAACACTAACACAAGTGCGAAAAGTGGTTTTTCCACACTAATACAAGTGCAAAAGTGGTTTCCTGCACCAACACAAGTGCGAAAAGTGGTTTTTGAACACTAACACAAGTGCGAAAAGTGGTTTTTCCACACTAATACAATTGCAAAAGTGGTTTCCTGCACCAACTCAAGTGCGAATAGTGGTTTTTCAACACTAACACAAGTGCGAAAAGTGGTTTTTCAACACTAACACAAGTGCGAAAAGTGGTTTTTCCACACTAATACAAGTGCAAAAGTGGTTTCCTGCACCAACACAAGTGCGAAAAGTGGTTTTTCAACACTAACACAAGTGCGAAAAGTGGTTTTTCAACACTAACACAAGTGCGAAAAGTGGTTTTCCACACTAATACAAGTGCAAAAGTGGTTTCCTGCACCAACACAAGTGCGAAAAGTGGTTTTTCAACACTAACACAAGTGCGAAACGTGGTTTTTCAACACTATCACAAGTGCAAAAAGTATTTTTTCCACACTAATACAAGTGCGAAAAGTGGTTTTTCAACACTAACACCAGTGCGAAAAGTGGTTTTCCACACTAATACAAGTGCAAAAGTGGTTTCCTGCGCTAACACAAGTGCGAAAAGTGGTTTCCTTCATTAACACATGTGCGAAAAGTGGGTTTTCAACACTAACACATGTGCAAAAAGTGTTTTTTCCACACTAATACAAGTGCAAAAGTGGTTTCCTGCACCAACACAAGTGCAAAAAGTGGTTTTTCAACACTAACACAAGTGCGAAAAGTGGTTTTTGAACACTAACACAAGTGCGAGAAGTGGTTTTTGAACACTAACACAAGTGCGAAAAGTGGTTTTTCCACACTAATACAAGTGCAAAAGTGGTTTTCCTGCACCAACACAAGTGCGAATAGTGGTTTTTCAACACTAACACAAGTGCAAAAAGTGTTTTTTCCACACTAATACAAGTGCGAAAAGTGGTTTTTCAACACTAACACAAGTGCGAAAAGTGGTTTTTCAACACTAACACAAGTGCGAAAAGTGGTTTTTCAACACTAATACAAGTGCAAAAGTGGTTTCCTGCACCAACACAAGTGCGAAAAGTGGTTTTTCAACACTAACACAGGTGCGAAAAGTGGTTTTTCAACACTATCACAAGTGCAAAAAGTGGTTTTTCCACACTAATACAAGTGCAAAAGTGGTTTCCTGCACCAACACAAGTGCGAAAAGTGGTTTTTCAACACTAACACAAGTGCGAAAAGTGGTTTTTCAACACTAACACAAGTGCGAAAAGTGGTTTTTTCCACACTAATACAAGTGCAAAAGTGGTTTCCTGCACCAACACAAGTGCGAAAAGTGGTTTTTAACACTAACACAAGTGCGAAAAGTGGTTTTTCCACACTAATACGAGTGCAAAAGTGGTTTCCTGCACCAACACAAGTGCAAAAAGTGGTTTTTCAACACTAACACAAGTGCGAAACGTGGTTTTTCAACACTATCACAAGTGCAAAAAGTGTTTTTTCCACACTAATAAAAGTGCGAAAAGTGGTTTTTCAACACTAACACAAGTGCGAAAAGTGGTTTTCCACACTAATACAAGTGCAAAAGTGGTTTCCTGCACAAACACAAGTGCGAAAAGTGGTTTTTCAACACTAACACAAGTGCGAAAAGTGGTTTTTCAACACTAACGCAAGTGCGAAAAGTGGTTTTTCAACACTAACACAAGTGCGAAAAGTGGTTTTTCAACACTATCACAAGTGCAAAAAGTGTTTGTTCCACACTAATACAAGTGCAAAAGTGGTTTGCTGCACCAACACAAGTGCGAAAAGTGTTTTTTCAACACTAACACAAGTGCCAAAAGTGGTTTTTCAACACTATCGCAAGTGCAAAAAGTGTTTTTTCCACACTAATACAAGTGCAAAAGTGGCTTCTTGCACCAACACAAGTGCGAAAAGTGGTTTTTCAACACCAACACAAGTGCGAAAAGTGGTTTTTCCACACTAATACAAGTGCAAAAGTGGTTTCCTGCAGCAACACAAGTGCGAAAAGTGGTTTTTCAACACCAACACAAGTGCGAAAAGTGGTTTTTCAACACTAACACAAGTGCGAAAAGTGGTTTTTCAACACTAACACAAGTGCGAAAAGTGGTTTTTCAACACTATCGCAAGTGCAAAAAGTGTTTTTTCCACACTAATACAAGTGCAAAAGTGGCTTCTTGCACCAACACAAGTGCGAAAAGTGGTTTTTCAACACCAACACAAGTGCGAAAAGTGGTTTTTCAACACTAACACAAGTGCGAAAAGTGGTTTTTCAACACTAACACAAGTGCGAAAAGTGGTTTTTCAACACTATCACAAGTGCAAAAAGTGTTTTTGCCACACTAATACAAGTGTAAAAGTGGTTTCCTGCACCAACACAAGTGCGAAAAGTGGTTTTTCAACACTAACACAAGTGCGAAAAGTGGTTTTTCCACACTAATACAAGTGCAAAAGTGGTTTGCTGCACCAACACAAGTGCGAATAGTGGTTTTTCAACACTAACACAAGTGCAAAAAGTGGTTTTTCAACACTATCACAAGTGCAAAAAGTGTTTTTTCCACACTAATACAAGTGCAAAAGTGGTTTCCTGCACCAACACAAGTGCGAAAAGTGGTTTTTCAACACTAACACAAGTGCGAAAAGTGGTTTTTAAATACTAACACAAGTGCGAAAAGTGTTTTTTTCCACACTAATACAAGTGCTAAAGTGGTTTCCTGCACCAACACAAGTGCGAAAAGTGGTTTTTCAACACTAACACAAGTGCGAAAAGTGTTGTTTCCACACTAATACAAGTGCAAAAGTGGTTTGCTGCACCAACACAAGTGCGAAAAGTGGTTTCCTTCACTAACACATGTGCGAAAAGTGGGTTTTCAACACTAACACAAGTGCGAAAAGTGTTTTTTCCACACTAATACAAGTGCAAAAGTGGTTTCCTGCACCAACACAAGTGCGAAAAGTGGTTTTTCAACACTAACACAAGTGCGAAAAGTGTTGTTTCCACACTAATACAAGTGCAAAAGTGGTTTGCTGGACCAACACAAGTGCGAAAAGTGGTTTCCTTCACTAACACATGTGCGAAAAGTGGGTTTTCAACACTAACACAAGTGCGAAAAGTGTTTTTTCCACACTAATACAAGTGCAAAAGTGGTTTCCTGCACCAACACAAGTGCGAAAAGTGGTTTTTCAACACTAACACAAGTGCAAAAAGTGGTTTTTCAACACTAACACAAGTGCGAAAAGTGGTTTTTCCACACTAATACAAGTGCAAAAGTGGTTTGCCTGCACCAACACAACTGCGAAAAGTGGTTTTTCAACACAAACACAAGTGCGAAAAGTGGTTTTTCAACACTAACACAAGTGCGAAAAGTGGTTTTTCAACACTAACACAGGTGCGAAAAGTGGTTTTTCAACACTATCACAAGTGCAAAAAGTGTTTTTTCCACACTAATACAAGTGCAAAAGTGGTTTCCTGCACCAACACAAGTGCGAAAAGTGGTTTTTCAACACTAACACAAGTGCGAAAAGTGGTTTTTGAACACTAACACAAGTGCGAAAAGTGGTTTTTCAACACTATCACAAGTGCATAAAGTGTTTTTTCCACACTAATACAAGTGCAAAAGTGGTTTCCTGCACCAACACAAGTGCGAAAAGTGGTTTTTCAACACTAACACAAGTGCGAAAAGTGGTTTTTCAACACTAACACAAGTGCGAAAAGTGGTTTTGCCACACTAATACAAGTGCAAAAGTGGTTTCCTGCACCAACACAAGTGCGAAAAGTGGTTTTTCAACACTAACACAAGTGCGAAATGTGGTTTTTCAACACTATCACAAGTGCAAAAAGTGTTTTTTCCACACTAATACAAGTGTGAAAAGTGGTTTTTCAACACTAACTCAAGTGCGAAAAGTGGTTTTTCCACACTAATACAAGTGCAAAAGTGGTTTCCTGCACCAACACAAGTGCGAAAAGTGGTTTTTCAACACTAACACAAGTGCGAAAAGTGGTTTTTCAACACTATCACAAGTGCAAAAAGTGTTTTTTCCACACTAATACAAGTGCAAAAGTGGTTTCCTGCACCAACACAAGTGCGAAAAGTGGTTTTTCAACACTAACACAAGTGCGAAAAGTGGTTTTTCAACACTAACACAAGTGCGAAAAGTGGTTTTTCCACACTAATACAAGTGCAAAAGTGGTTTCCTGCACCAACACAAATGCGAAAAGTGGTTTTTCAACACTAACACAAGTGCGAAAAGTGGTTTTTCAACACTAACACAAGTGCGAAAAGTGGTTTTTCCACACTAATACAAGTGCAAAAGTGGTTTCCTGCACCAACACAAATGCGAAAAGTGGTTTTTCAACACTAACACAAGTGCGAAAAGTGGTTTTTCAACACTAACACAAGTGCGAAAAGTCGTTTTTCAACACTATCACAAGTGCAAAAAGTGGTTTTTCCACACTAATACAAGTGCAAAAGTGGTTTCCTGCACCAACAGAAGTGCGAAAAGTGGTTTTTGAACACTAACACAAGTGCGAAAAGTGGTTTTTCAACACTATCACAAGTGCATAAAGTGTTTTTTCCACACTAATACAAGTGCAAAAGTGGTTTCCTGCACCAACACAAGTGCGAAAAGTGGTTTTTCAACACTAACACAAGTGCGAAAAGTGGTTTTTCAACACTAACACAAGTGCGAAAAGTGGTTTTGCCACACTAATACAAGTGCAAAAGTGGTTTCCTGCACCAACACAAGTGCGAAAAGTGGTTTTTCAACACTAACACAAGTGCGAAATGTGGTTTTTCAACACTATCACAAGTGCAAAAAGTGTTTTTTCCACACTAATACAAGTGTGAAAAGTGGTTTTTCAACACTAACTCAAGTGCGAAAAGTGGTTTTTCCACACTAATACAAGTGCAAAAGTGGTTTCCTGCACCAACACAAGTGCGAAAAGTGGTTTTTCAACACTAACACAAGTGCGAAAAGTGGTTTTTCAACACTAACACAAGTGCGAAAAGTGTTTTTCAACACTAACACAAGTGCGAAAAGTGGTTTTTCAACACTATCACAAGTGCAAAAAGTGTTTTTTCCACACTAATACAAATGCAAAAGTGGTTTCCTGCACCAACACAAGTGCGAAAAGTGGTTTTTCAACACTAACACAAGTGCGAAAAGTGGTTTTTCAACACTAACACAAGTGCGAAAAGTGGTTTTTCCACACTAATACAAGTGCAAAAGTGGTTTCCTGCACCAACACAAGTGCAAAAAGTGGTTTTTCAACACTAACACAAGTGCGAAAAGTGGTTTTTCAACACTAACGCAAGTGCGAAAAGTGGTTTTTCAACACTAACACAAGTGCGAAAAGTGGTTTTTCAACACTATCACAAGTGCAAAAAGTGTTTTTTCCACACTAATACAAGTGCAAAAGTGGTTTCCTGCACCAACACAAGTGCGAAAAGTGGTTTTTCAACACTAACACAAGTGCGAAAAGTGGTTTTTCAACACTAACACAAGTGCAAAAAGTGGTTTTTCAACACTAACACAAGTGCGAAAAGTGGTTTTTCAACACTATCACAAGTGCAAAAAGTGTTTGTTCCACACTAATACAAGTGCAAAAGTGGTTTGCTGCACCAACACAAGTGCGAAAAGTGGTTTTTCAACACTAACACAAGTGCCAAAAGTGGTTTTTCAACACTATCACAAGTGCAAAAAGTGTTTTTTCCACACTAATACAAGTGCAAAAGTGGTTTCCTGCACCAACACAAGTGCGAAAAGTGGTTTTTCAACACTAACACAAGTGCGAAAAGTGGTTTTTCCACACTAATACAAGTGCAAAAGTGGTTTCCTGCACCAACACAAGTGCGAAAAGTGGTTTTTCAACACTAACACAAGTGCGAAAAGTGGTTCTTCAACACTAACACAAGTGCGAAAAGTGGTTTTTCAACACTAACACAAGTGCGAAAAGTCGTTTTTCAACACTATCACAAGTGCAAAAAGTGGTTTTTCCACACTAATACAAGTGCAAAAGTGGTTTCCTGCACCAACAGAAGTGCGAAAAGTGGTTTTTCAACACTAACACAAGTGCGAAAAGTGGTTTTTCAACACTATCACAAGTGCAAAAAGTGTTTTTTCCACACTAATACAAGTGCAATAGTGGTTTCCTGCACCAACACAAGTGCGAAAAGTGGTTTTTCAACACTAACACAAGTGCGAAAAGTGGTTTTTCAACACTAACACAAGTGCGAAAAGTGTTTTTTCCACTCTAATACAAGTGCAAAAGTGGTTTCCTGCACCAACACAAGTGCGAAAAGTGGTTTTTCAACACTAACACAAGTGTGAAAAGTGGTTTTTCAACACTAACACAAGTGCGAAAAGTGGGTTTTCAACACTAACACAAGTGCGAAAAGTGGTTTTTCAACACTAATACAAGTGCAAAAGGGGTTTCCTGCATCAACACAAGTGCGAAAAGTAGTTTTTCAACACTAACACAAGTGCGAAAAGTGGTTTTTCAACACTAACACAAGTGCGAAAAGTGGTTTTTCCACACCAATACAAGTGCAAAAGTGGTTTCCTGCACCAACACAAGTGCGAAAAGTGGTTTTTCAACACCAACGCAAGTGCGAAAAGTGGTTTTTCAACACTATCACAAGTAGTGTAATAATGTTGCTTCTGGGACACCTCCGTTTAACATGGGAAATCCCTATCTAATGTCATTTACCCCCTTGTCTTTTTCAAAAATCATAAACACCTCTATTTCTCCCACCCTCATCTTTATGAACCTTTTGTCTGTAGTACCTATCCTTAATGTTGTTCATTAGACCACTCAAACACTACAAATATTTGTTTTCTCTTATAGACCTATCATCCTTCTTCTACATATCATCTGGCAGATTAATCTTTGACCCACTCAAACATTGACCCATTCACTTCCATATTAATTCTTTTCCTCCCTCATTGCCCCTAAAGACCTCTATTTCTCTCACCCTGTTCTTTACGAACCTTCTAACCTTTTGACATGCTATCCTTATTCATTAGACCACTTAAACACCTGTGATCCTTCTGACCTTATGAACCTTTTAACCTTTTACTCTTAATATCATCTGGTGAATATAACCCACTCAAACAACGACCCTACAAATATTTGTTTATGCGTGGGAAATAATTTAATTCTCCTACAACTCTCTTCACCATCTAATATATTAACAAAAAATATGTTTGAGTTTGGTTCTTTATTAAGATATTTTAACTGAGCTAAGATAAAATGGTAAACCTCCCTCAATGTTCTTGTTTGAGCGCCTCCAGTGCCACATACCATTTTTTGGTAAGCTCCGCCCACTTTTTGGTAAACCACGCCCATTTTTTACTAGGCCCGCCCACTTTTTGTTAAGCCACGCCCACTTTTTACTAAGCCCCGCCCACTTTTGCTAAGCTCCTCCCACTTTTTGCTATGTCCCACCCACTTTATAAACTCTTCAGCATTGTATCATTTCCAGGTAATACATTACATCATTTTCAGGGAATTTCCATCACATCATTTCCAGTTAAGACACGCCCAGGGAATTTCCACAGGAAGACACACCCAGTCCTTATAAAAGGCACCGACCACACAGGCTTTTTCAAACACGCTTTCTGCTTCACTTGAGAATGGACTACTATGCCGAAATGGAATGGGATAACTTTGCTATTCCATGGAGTCCTACTACCTGTGTAGAACTCAACCTTCAGATTGATGAACTGGACTCGAACCTCTTATCAATGGAGGTAAGTTTGTTTATTTATTTATTTATTTATTTAATTTTTTTTTTTTTTAAGATGAGACTCGTGTAAGAGTTAACAAAGTTTATTTTAATATTCATAGAGCTTGATTTATACAAATAAAAAATATTGTATTAAATTAATACATTGTTATTTTCTTTCACAGGAAATTGTATCTGAGATACGAAATGAAAATTCTGCTTTTAACACAACTTGGGATGAAGTTATTTTTTTGTTTGAAGACATTTTGAACAACCAAGACCCCCAGAACGAGTTCTACCTTGATGACCCAGCCAAAGAGTTATACCTTGGAGATCCACAAAATCCTGAAAAAGAGTTTTACCATGATGATACTTGTTGTGAGTTATCAAAACAAAACCCACTGAACAAGTTCTACCTTGATGAGCCAGAATACAAGTCATACATTGGAGACCCACAAATTTCTGAAAATTGGGAAAGGAGAGTTCTCCCTGATGGTCCGCAGTTATACTATGTGAGACACATCATAGAAACCCTAAAAAATTGGGCAAGGAGAGTTCTCCCTGATGGTCCGCAGTTATACTATGTGAGACACATCATAGAAACCCTAAAAAATTGGGCAAGGAGAGTTCTCCCTGATGGTCCGCAGTTATACTATGTGAGACACATCATAGAAACCCTAAAAAATTGGGCAAGGAGAGTTCTCCCTGATGGTCCGCAGTTATACTATGTGAGACACATCATAGAAACCCTAAAAAATTGTGAAATGGGAATTCTCCCTGATGGTCCGCAGTTATACTATGTGAGACACATCATAGAAACCCTAAAAAATTGGGAAAGGGAAGTTTTCCCTGATGGTCCGCAGTTATACTATGTGAGACTTATCACGGAAACCCCCAATATTTCTGAAAATTGTGGTTTTACCTTGGGGACTTGGAAAGATGGTTATATTTTTGGAGACTCGGAATGGGGGTTTTGTTTTGATGACTCGGAATGTGATACCTATCTTGGAGGCTCAACAGGAATGTGGTTATACCTTGGGAACTTGGAAAGTTGGTTTTATTTTGGAGACTCTACCTGTGGGGTTCCTCTTGGAGACTCTTTGGATTCTAAAGCAATGAACAATGTTCTTTATTTAATGACGCTTGATTTAAGCAATATCAAGAAAGTTCGAGGAAGAAAATGCTGGAAAATTCTTTCTTCCCATTTCTACTTCTTCAAACTTAAAAGCCTTGAAAGACAGAATTGGAGGAAGAGGAAAAAAAAAAAAAGAAATACGTATTTAAAAAAGAAGAAAAGAAAGATTATGTTAGGGTTTGGGTGGGATTTTGAATGTGAGGGTTAGGGATGGGGTTGGGTTAGGGTTGGGATTTTGAATGTGAGGGTTAGGGTTGGGGTTGGGTTAGGGATGGGGTTGGGTTAGGGATGGGGTTGGGTTAGGGATGGGTTGGGTTAGGGTTGGGATTTTGAATGTGAGGGTTAGGGTTGGGGTTGGGTTAGGGATGGGATTGGGTTAGGGTTGGGATTTTGAATGTGAGGGTTAGGGATGGGTTGGGTTAGGGATGGGGTTGGGTTAGGGATGGGGTTGGGTTAGGGTTGGGGTTGGGTTAGGGATGGGGTTGGGTTAGGGATGGGGTTGGGTTAGGGATGGGGTTGGGTTAGGGATGGGGTTGGGTTAGGGATGGGGTTGGGTTAGGGATGGGTTGGGTTAGGGATGGGTTTGGGTTAGGGATGGGGTTGGGTTAGGGCTTGGGTTGGGTTAGGGTTTGTATATTATTATGACTCACTCGCACATACACACACACACAAAAGTTAAGCCCCAACTAAAAAGTTGTGGGATTCTGTGTTTGGGGTTCACAGATTTAAAAACGTATCCCCATTATACACACACAAAAGTTAAGCCCCAACTAAAAAGTTGTGGGATTCTGTGTTTGGGGTTCACAGATTTAAAAACGTATCCCCATTATACACACACAAAAGTTAAGCCCCAACTAAAAAGTTGTGGGATTCTGTGTTTGGGGTTCACAGATTTAAAAACGTATCCCCATTATACACACACAAAAGTTAAGCCCCAACTAAAAAGTTGTGGGATTCTGTGTTTGGGGTTCACAGATTTAAAAACGTATCCCCATTATACACACACAAAAGTTAAGCCCCAACTAAAAAGTTGTGGGATTCTGTGTTTGGGGTTCACAGATATAAAAACGTATCCCCATTACATTTTATTTATTTATTTATTATTTTCAAGGGTATTATCTGCTTACTTGTGTTTTTTGTAATTCTTGTGAGTAAAATGAACCCAAGATTTCTTCTTCATTTAAATCATATAATTTGTAGGTCCAAGGGACTGTATCCATTACATCAATGATTTTAAATAATTCACGAGTCCATTTTTGTGTATAACCTTTCTCAAAATGGCTTTTCCATTTGTATATCCTTACCATATCACCAACTTTGAACTTGGGCTTTCTCAAATTAATCTCCTTTTCATATTCTAATTTTGTAAATGTTTCTGATGGTTTTGATTTTGTTGATGAATGAACTGCATTGTTGTAATCATCTACAATATCCTGAATTAAATACACCCATTTTTGAGAACCGAGTTGTGTGAATTTTTTATATAGTCTCTCTTTCAAAGTACGATTAAAACGCTCAATAACAACTGCTTTTCCTTCATTAAAGGTGCTGTATAATTTAATACCCTTCCCCTTAAGAAATTTCATGAATATTTTGTTATAGAACTCTGTTCCCTCATCAGTCCATAACTTCTTTGGTTTCCTTTTATCCCGATCAAATATTAGCTTAAAGGCTAACATTAAAGTATCACCCCTTTTATTTTTTAAAGGGACAACCCAGGCAAATCTACTCCTCAAATCAATAACGGTTAAAGCATACCTGTATCCCCTGTCATTATTCAATTCAATTAAATCAGCGGACCATATGTGGTCGGTGTATTTAGAATAAACCTTCCTTCTTTTAAACTTTGTGATTATAGGTTTGTGTAATTCTTCAGCCAAAAGCTCCTCAGTCTTGATGACATCATTAGAGCCTAATAGTTTTTTGAGGAATAACCAAGACCAAGTTTCAATTTAGCATTTATCAAATTTCTCACAATAAACCTATCAACTTTCTCTCTCAACGTTGGATTTTGTATCAAAGACAAATTATACAACATTTCGCTGTCGGCTTTATGTTTTTCAGTCAACGTAGTGGTTTTCCCATAAGCAATATCATGCTTCATACACACTTCGTCAACCCTATTTGTAGGTTTAGACCAAGGTTTAGGATTGTCAGCCTCATCTAATCTTTTATCCAAGTTTGTTCCTGGACCACAGAAAGAATACCCTGGAAGGTGTAATTCCTCTGGAATTCCAGTTGTTGTAAATTTACTTCCTGACAGAAACTTTTGTATGTCTCCTCCTCTTTTAGGAGAGATGAATTGGCACTTTTTAGAGCCACATACTTGACATATTCCTTTTTGATAAACTCTATTATTTTTAGCTTTAACATAAGAGATATTTTTAGATTTAGTTTTCTTTTTACATTTGAGACAATAACTCATATTTATTTATCAGAAAAATTCCGACAGAGTATCAAAACCTTTTTGGTTTTCAACATATACATTTCAATCTTTATTTTTAAAACATAAAGAATCCTAAGGAATGCCTTCACTCTCTCCTCCATTTATTTACAAATAAAAACTAACTAAAGTCAATGACACCAACATCATCAATCACATAATCTTTTCCTTCTTCTTCTTCTTCTTCTTCACCACTTTCTCGTTTAAATCTCCTCCCTGAAATTGAAGACATTGACGTTCTTATTTTTGAAACCATTATCTTCATAAGAGTTGTTAATTCTTTAATTTCCTCTTCGGTGCGTTGAGATTGATTTATTTGCTTTAATACACTCAATCTTTTATGAATCTCAGTGATTTCCATCTTTTTATATTTTTCCTCCCTCTCTCTTTGCTCCCTCTCCTCCTCCTCCATTTTCTCCCTCTCCTCCTTCTCCTTTTTCTCCCTTTTCTCCCTTTCCTCCTTCTCCCTTTTCTCCCTTTCCTCCTTCTCCTTTTTCTCCCTCTCCTCCTTCTCCTCCTTTTTCTCCCTCTCCTCCTTCTCCTCCCTCTCCCTTTCCTCCTTCTCCTTTTTCTCTCTTTCCTCCTTCTCTTCTTCAACTCCTTCCTCATCCCTTGCTACCCTTGAGTTTGAACCCCAAAGAATATTATACATATACTCATCTGGATTTTGAGATATTCTTGTATCTATAATTATTTTTCTCATAATAGGATACCAATAAGATTTGTTGACGATTTCTAAAAGAGTTTTATATTTCATAACTTTGAGAAGTTCATTTTTATTTAATATTTTAAACAAGTCTCTATTTGTGGGTTTAACAATATCAGTATAAGGCCAGTTTTTTATGACAAAATTCCCATGTATATGCTCCAAATCATAAGGTATGTAATACCGAGCACCCTTTTCTTGTAGGTATCCTTGAATACAAAAATTATAATTCTCTTGTAGTCTTCTTCCTGCCATTTATGTATCAGAAATATATGTGAGATTAATATTATGACAGGTAATACCACCCCATCTTCCCACTACCAAATCGGTTTGTATTCCTCGGCTTTCTATCCTTATCTCATTACCTTCCTTCTTTGTCATGCGAACCATCGCTATACTATCATATATTTTTATTTTCTTAAAATCACGTATTTGTTGTTTACTAATTGTACTTCCACATAAATCCTTATCTTCACCAAGTGGATAATATTCTTCTTTACGAGACTGATTTAAATCATGTAGGTCTTCTATGTTTATTGAAAAAGACCAATTATACCCTAAATCAGGCATATCATACCCCCATTTATTAATTCGCATATTAACTAAATGTCCTTCTTTATAAAATTTAATTGTAAGCAGGTAGTTAAATTCAATGAGGAAAGGTGTATGGTCAGTATAACCAGGTGTTGTGGTTGTAAATTTTACTTGTTTCACAAAACGTGCTGTTTTCTTTAAAGATATATATTGTGATAAATCACTGAATCTAATCAAGTCATTCGCATCTGTAGGGTTTGGATAATTGATTAATTTATAAGTATTCTTCATATTAATATTTTTACTTACACTATATTTTTGTCGTTCAGCCTGTGCCTTTGTATAATAATTTGATAAATCAATATCCTGAGAGGATTTTCCAAAGATAGAACCATCTTTTCCAACATAGGTCATTTATATTAGATAAAAAATGATATCATAAAAATTTTCATTATTGTTGAGTTGAAATAATACATATAAACATAATTGGCCACAACATTTAGAATTAATTTCTTGAACTTGGAATGTTTGATAAACACCATTCTGTAAGAATTGTATTACTTCAACAGGTGGTGGCATACCATAACTATCAAAATAATATTTATCCTGACTATTATGAATACAAACCCAATGAGAACCATTCTGTGTGTCTAAATTCATAATAATATTCTTTGTATTCTTATTTATATGTGTTAATTCATCTCTCATACAAATAACCACATTATCAATTTTTAGTGTTTTACAATACTTAGCTAGTTCTATATTTGACGTTGTATTCTTTCCAAATTGTTTAAACCATTTATCCATTTATTTATGAGAAAGATACAATCCATTACCCCGTTTAGTTAGTTTAACACCCGCTTGAGCGATAGAGGAAAGCATATCTCCAACCAACAATCTAGCTTTATCAGGTAGACTTTCAAGTTTTTGAGCAAAATCTACAATTACACCACTTCCACTAATTTGTTTCTCCAACTCCTTGTTATGTCTTTCCAATTCTTTTTGAGCTTTTAGTTGTGCCTTCCTTTCGTTAGCAGTTTTTACCGCTGCTGAAATACCACCAGTCAATGCTCCCGCCGCACTTAAACCAGCAAATAAAGGAATTAGAAACGGGAGAAATCCTCCTCTTGACTCGTCTATTGAATATTTCTTTAACATAGGTTTCGTCATTTTAATTTTAAGTGATCCAACATCATTTAGTGTTTTTACTTGTGTGTGTGTGAGTAAAACATCAATTCTTACAGCTCCTTTTCTTTGAATTGTATTAACATTAATAATACAAGGCTTTTGATTTTGAATACAAGATGTTAATTTATTAAGATTGATTTGATTAACATATACCCCAACCATTTATTTATGAGAAAAAACCTATGTGATATTAATCATAACACCATTATCTGTATTAATCTGTAATTCTGTTTCCTCCAAAAGCAAACAATATGCATTAACCTCTTCACTCTCCCCTCTTTCAATGTATAGAGAAGTATCCACTCGATTAGACTTTATAGTTTCCTTTTGAGAACTCAGGTCAATTGCGTAGATTGTATAAAGTTTTTGAAACGCAACCATATCCAAAATAGGATCATTATTACCATTACTTTCACACACCTTTTGGTAGGACTTGTAGGCTTCCGCATAATCATTTTTTTCCCAATCAATTTCCAATCTATCTCGCGGATAAAATGTGCCATCAAGAGAAACCCGAAGTTGTTTCACCTTTGCATTATCACTCAGGGCATTATTCTTATTAGTACCGTCCTCTCCATCTGGTTTTTTAAAAATGAGCCAGAGGTATCGTGGCTTTCCTTGAAGAACACCTAAATTCCAAGTGTAGGTAGTGTGTTCCAGTTTAACGTGTTGACATCTTCTTTTAAGGTATGATACATTTAGCGGTTTCTTTGAGTTAAGTCTTCTATTTAACATCTCTTCCGTTTTAAGATTAGGAGTATATTCACTGATATACCAACACAAATCATTAATAACAAATTTATTATTTTCTCCAAAAGCATTTTCATCCCCAAAAAGCAATCTATTTACATTATCATTCCTTTGTAGTTGAAATCTAATTTTAAGCCCATACAAAACTTTATCATAATCACAAAATCCAAATATACCTTTCAGAGGTACTGCTACGGTAAAACTATTCTCAGCTTTTGCGTCATCATTATACATTGACTTCCTTTGACTATAACCAGGGTCTGCGTTTGTACCCGTTGACATATCAGGAATAAAACCCTCAACAGCTCCCTTACCCATTCTATCACTAAACGAATATAGTGTAAATTTCATCATTTCAGATGTAGCAGAGACATAATCAACCGCTTCAACCTCTTGTGTTCCAATATACAGGCGGACACTGTCAAACATTTTCCAGAAGAAATCATTTACGAGTGTAGCATTAGTATTATTCGCAGCCTTAGTGAATTTAAATTTACACAGCAAGAAACTATCAGCTATATTCAAGTAAGTTTGTTGATTATTTATTTCAAAACTTTTTGTTCCGTTTGAATTCCAGTCTGTTCCTGTTATAGCATTTACCTTAAAATAGTCTTCCTTTTTAGTGGAGTTTGAAATGATAATCGTATCATCCAAATCATAGATACTATCAATCGCTTCCATACTTGTATTTATATAGCATTAAAATTGTTGAAACCCTGACCCAAGTATTTTAATGATTTTTTGTCGTTCTTGTGAAGATAGTTGAGTTTTACCTTTTTTTATTTCTTTGATTGCTTGTAATTTATGAGACTCCTTTTGAGCATCTTTTATACTCTTTATAGCACCCGCAACGGAGCCCACGGCAGAAGCAGTTGAACCAATTAGGTCTTTATGTTTAAGGATGGTTGAACCAATACCCATTAGAGTATCAATTATCCCATCTCCTTTATTTCGAAATTGATGACCTACACCTCGTTGTCTCTTAGGTTTATAGTATCCTCTACCCACATACCTTGTATAGTCTGGTGAAAGGAACATGCCCTCCCCTGTAATTATTTTATATTTTCCCAACTCGTGTTTTCTCACAATAACCATTATTTATTTATTGAAAAACTTCACGTAGGTGAATTCTGATGGATATAATTTCATCATTAAAGGATATCATACGATTATCTTGGTCGGTTATCCTAAAATTTACTCTGTATATGGTTTTTCCTGACACAGGTAAATAGACAAGATTTTTTGGTTCCATATTAAATTTATAACCAATCGGGGTTGAGTATGCACTGAATGAAAATATTGTATTTGTTCTTATTCCATCGTTATAAGCACCATCAATCAAATCACAATGAATTAATACTGAATTTATACCGGAGGATATTTGGATAACATTATCACTGTAAAACGTCCCGTTATTTTCAATCTTTTTTGAAGAGAAACCCAATAGCTCTCTAAACGAATTTTCAATCGTGAAATCAACTTTATAATTATTTTTAAGTTTAATAGTTGATTTTGAAGTGTGTTTTTGAATATCTATTACAATATTTTTTGGTTCATCACCTTTTTCTTTCATAAGGCGAGAGACTTCTGAAGATATTTGAGAAATCTCGTAAGCTCCAGGTGAAACGGTTATAGTTTTATATCCACTTCCTGGATTATAACTAAACTTGTTGTTTTTCTCTGTGATATTAAAAAGGGTATTGTAAGTTTCCATTGACAACAAAGATGCCTCATATGAGGTAAGGGGGTCAAGTTGTAGTGGGTAAGGGAATGAAGCTGTGTAATCGCTCGTTGTGAAATTAAAACTAAGAATTGTGCTTCTCATCTTATTTAATATCTAATAAAATATCTTTGTATTGACATTTATTAATTATTTTCATGTTCATCAACTGATCTAAAATGGCTGAGGATTCATTAAAACAATTGTTGTTTCCAGCCTTCTTACTACCTAACAACAATAATAGCCTATTAACTAATTGTGATGGGTCATTTGGAAGAAAACTAACACCCGAACCAAGCTTACTTAAAGCATCAATAATATGTTTCTCCTTCTCATTCTTCTTACTTTTACCAGCAACAGAAACTCCATAATCAAGTGCATTTAGCAACTCAATATATACCCTATCTTCCTCTCTTTCCATATCAAGTGGTTCCTCAAAATATTTTGAACCGCTGAATCCGGGGTTTGTTAGAAGAAACATTAATCTTGGAGTTAATTTAACATTTGGTTGAGTAGAACTCAAGAACATCAATTCATCATTAAATATCAATACCTTTTCTTCCACAAGATGAAACACTGCTGGTTCTTCTTTTGGAATGAGACCTGCTCTGGTTTTTGAACCCGCCGAATATTCATTGTTTTGAAGAGCTTCCACAACATAATTAGGGGGTTGATTTACCTCCTCAAGTTTCCGAAATAATCCCTCGTCATCATATTCTAATTCACCAAGTTCTTGTTTTGTTATCTGACTAAAATCTTTGAGCATTTGAAGTTTTTTCGGAGTAAATTCTACCGTGGGTACTGTAGGTGAGTGTTGAGTTTTCAAAAGTGGTTTAAAGAATTTCTCTTGTTTTCTTTCAAAGGCTTCTTCACCAGTTAGTTTCTGTCTCCGTTTCTTCTTTATCTCTTCCTGTTGTTTAACAACTTTTGAAACTAATTGTTGATGTTCCTTAAACTTTCTTTCTCTTTCTTCAGTATTCATTTTCTGTATTTATTTATTGAAAAATATCATTTAGTATCTCATCTTGTTTCACAACAATATATTTATATTTTCCAATCGTGTGTTTCATATAATTTTCAAATTCTTTTTTACTACATAACGTAGAGCAATTATCTCTCCAAAAATTATTTACATCTATTGAATTTAACTTAAATAAAATAAAAGTATTGGCATTGTTTCTTATTGAGCGTCGAGGGAGTTGAAAATATGATTGACTAAGATATATACAATTACAAGAAGAATGTCTCCCTCTTGTATAGTAGCTATCCATTACTGTTTGGTTTCTCTCATTAACACAATCATCAAAGATGACGAGGTTCTTTTTTGATTTATCTAAATCTTGAGGTGAAGGTATATCATCCGTATTATCACTGAGAATACAAGTTATGGGTTTCGATTTTGATTTCTGTGTATCACAAAATAATTGTATTATATCATCAATATTATAATCATTTAGTTTGTTTTGAAGTTTAAATAAACCGATAATGTCTTCCTTTTTAAGACCCGCATTAAAACCCTGTGAGAGTAGTTGATACTCGGGTTGAAAACTTGACTTTGTAAAAATTATTAAATTATCATAATCTAAAAAATTAGAACCAAGGAGCATCTTTAAAAGTAAACAGGTTTTTCCACATCCGCTTGAACCAACTATTAGACATCTCAATGAATTTGGAATGTTTTTATGGTTATTAAATTTTATCTTATTTTCCCAAACGGGTAAAAAATCATTCATTTATATATTTGGAAAACAAGTTATCCAACTTTTTTTGAGCTATTTGAGAAACTCTATATTTTATCCTGAGTTCGGGTTTAATTTCAAAATAATCCATTATTTTATTTATATAGTATCTTGTATTAACATTTCCATTAAAATTATTTTGAATAATAAATATCATTAAACCCTTATACATTTCCTCAATACAATTAGTCTCTTCCCTTGAAAGAAATGGTGTATTATCATCACAATACTTAACATTCATCTCTCTTATTAATCTTGTAAAGTAATTCATTTTTGGTTCTAATTTAAAAGAGTTATATATTTTTTTATATTTCTTATTATCATTAATTAAAATTAAATCACAGAAAATACATTGTTTATATGAATCCTCATCATTAAGCCCCACTCTATCACAAGCCGGACAATTCTCTAATTTATCATATGGAGAGTCTGGAAATTCTAAATATCCTTCAGAACTTATCATATTTATGTGGTAAATTTTTACTTAAACTAAACGCAAGTTTATTCATTAATAAATACAATGTTTCAAAGCACAAAAGACAAATTTCAATCAATCTCTACTTCGGTGGAAGATATAGAAAAATATGTCAAAGATGTTAAATTGAACAAAGATAAATATGGAAATTTTTGGGTAAAACCAGTTATGGAAAATAACATGAGCCCCTCTATTTCATTTAAAGGAAGAGCTCTAACTATACCTGGAAAGACATCCATTAAAGTAAATCTAACAAAAGTTTCTCCTCTACTCCTGGCAATTTATTCAAAGCTTGAAAAAGTGATTGACCACGATACTTTGAAAAAGAATGATAAGACCATTAATAATTCTAGAGGAGACATTTGTATTTTCTTTAATAATCCAAAGGGTGTAGATCTAAGTAAAATGAATGATGTTAATATTTCTGGTGAAATGTCATTTCGTTCTATGATAGTTAGAGATTATTTAAAGATAACTTTTGATATAAAAATTGTAGAGATTGAATCTGTTAATGAAAGAAAGTATATAGATATTGATGGGAATATTTTTCTTGCTAATTAAATATGAGTCAATACAGCAGTGAAGATTTTACTATTTCATTGAACTCAGACGATAGTGATGATAGTATTTCATTGAACTTGGACGATGGTGATGATAGTATTTCATTGAACACAGATGATAGTTATGATACTAATAGTTTGTGCTCAAATGATAGTTATGAGAGTAGCTTTATTGATGACTCTGAGTATGATTCTGAGTATTCATGTGATAGTTATGACTTAGATGATTCTGAGTGAAAAAGTGTTTTAGTTTAAGCACAGCGATATATATAAAACGGAGCTGTAAAGCTCAAAAGTGTTTTATTTTAAGCACAGTGATATATATAAAACACCACGTTTTCTCACGCTATAAATATGGTTTATTGTGATACTTGCGAGAAGGAAGTAAAATATTATAAACAACATATTCTCACCGCAAAACATACATACAACATTTTAAACAAACTTTCCCCTCTTCCACCTGAAACAAAACACTGTTCTACATGTAATAAAAATATCCTCAAGAAAGGCTTCAAAATACATCTTAAAACAAATCTACATTTATCAAATTTTATCACAACTAAAAACTCTGATGGAGCATTCAAAGGACATATTAAAATAAGAGTCTTTAACTTCAAACCTCCTGAACCAGAGTCTATAGTTGATGCTGTAGAAATAGTTAAACCTGCTGTTCAAACGTTGATTGAAAAAACACTAAAGGAAATGAAACCACTTAAATTTTATATGGGAGTAAAATTAGAAATGACAAAGGATGAAGGAGTTATAGATGCACCATACATGAGAACTGAGCCACACTTTATATCTTCATATCAAGATTTTAAAACATCAGGAGTCTATGATGAACTTATTAAACAAGAGCAAGATGTGGATAATTCAATCGTAGGAAGTGGATTCAATATAGGAAAAATTATTTACATAGACATTCATATTCTTAAATCAGATCCTCTAAAAGCTTCTTCTTACATTGATTTACCCAGTGTTATCAAAAATAGAAAAGCAGTTATCAATATCAAAAATAAAGACAATAAATGTTTTCTCTGGTCTATTTTAGCACACTTACATCCTCCACATTTTCATGATGAAAGAGTATCTCATTATAAAAAATATGAGAATACATTAAATACGAAAGATCTAAAGTTTCCGATGACTTTAAATGATATTCCTAAATTTGAAAAGATGAATAATTTATCAGTTAATGTTTATGGTCTAACAGAAACAAACAACATTCAGGTTTTAAAGCTTTCTGACAATTGTAAACAAACTCATATTAATCTTCTATATTTTAATTCAGACGAAAATTCACATTATACATACATCAAAGATATTGCTAAATTAATAAAACCACAAGTCTGTAAGAGAACAAATAAAATATATATTTGTTTGCGTTGTCTTAACTTCTTCAATTCACAAGAAAGATTAGATAAACATTCAAATTATTGTGGCGAACATAAATCAACGGTAATCAATATGCCTAAAGAAGGCTCAAAGATCACATTCAAAGATGAAAATAAAAAGATCAAACATCCATTTGTTATATATGCTGATTTTGAAAGTATTTTAGAAAAAATTGATACTGCTTCTCAAGATCCAAAAGAATCATACACAAATAAATATCAAAAACATACTCCTTGTGGTTTTTGTTATTATATCAAATCATCCGTTGGTGATAAATATAACAAGTTAGAGATGTATAGAGGCTCAAATACCCCAGAGGAGTTTGTGAAACGACTAGAAAAAGACTGTGTTCGATTAACCAAGATAATGAGAGAAACCAATAAACCAATGTCCTTAACAAGTAAAGAAAAAAGGGAATTTATAAAAAACAATGTCTGTCATATTTGTGAGGAGAAAATTGGTAAAGGTCTAAAGGTTAGAGACCATTGTCATCTCACTGGTAAATATAGAGGTCCGGCTCATCAAAGTTGTAATATTAATTATCAACTCCCCTCTTTCATTCCTGTCTTTCTTCATAACAACGCTCATTATGATACACATCTATTTATCAAGGAACTCTCAAAGACTTCTGGAAGTATCTCAGCAATTCCAAACACGGATCAGAAATACATTTCATTCACAAAAACAATTCACACATCTGCTATTACTCATATCAGATTTCTTGATACATTTAAATTCATGGCAAGTCCATTGGTTAACTTGGTTCAAAATCTAAAAGAGTTTCCATGTCTTTCAGAGTATTTTTTAGATAAAGATTTTCTAACACAAAAGGGAATTTACCCCTATGACTATATGGACTCATTTGAGAGATTCAATGAAACACAACTTCCTTCAAAAGAAAATTTCTATAACAAATTAAATAATAGTCATATATCTGATAAAGATTATGTACACGCACAAAATGTTTGGGAAAAATATAACATCAAGAATCTTGGCGAGTATCACGATTTGTATCTCAAAACTGATGTGCTTTTATTGGCCGATGTATTTGAAGCCTTTAGATCTGTTTGTCGCACTGGATATGGATTGGATCCTGCTCACTACTACACAGCACCTGGATTGGCCTGGAGTGCGATGTTGAAAATGACAAAACAAGATTTGGATTTGATAACCGATGTTGATATGCTTTTGATGATTGAAAAGGCAAAAAGAGGTGGAATTTCACAAGTCTGCTCGAGTAGATACGCAAAAGCAAATAACAAATATCTTCCAAATTATGATCCAACGAAAGAGAGTTCTTACTTGATGTACTATGACGCGAACAACCTGTATGGCTGGGCAATGTCTCAGGCTCTTCCTTATGGAAAACTTAGATGGGTAAAGGAAAAAGACTACAAAAACGTTTTACAAGATGTATGTATCTCTACACAAAAAGAATTGGATGAAGAAAAAGTTGGTTATTATTTTGAAATTGATTTAAAATATCCAGAGGAACTCCATAACCTACACAAAGATCTCCCATTTGCTTGTGAGAAAGCAAGTCCAAAGAAAGAATGGTTGAGTGATTATCAACGATCGTTTGATATAGGTGAATCAACAGAAAAATTACTTACTACATTATATAACAAGAAAAATTATGTTCTACACCAAAGAAATTTGCGACAATATTTATCAAAAGGTCTAAGAGTAGAGAAGATCCATAGGGTTCTAAAGTTCAATCAAAGTCATTGGTTAAAGGGGTACATTGATTTTAATACACAAAGAAGAACAGAGTCAAAAACAGATTTTGAGAAAGACTTTTATAAATTGATGAATAATGCGGTCTTTGGTAAGACTATGGAGAATGTGAGGAAAAGACAAAATATCAGACTATCAACATCTTGGGAACAAGCATCAAAATTAATTAATAGACCGAGTTTTACTCGAGCTGAGGTCTTTACTGAGAACTTTTGTGCGATCCATTTGATTAAAGAGAGTATTGAAATGAACAAACCTATTTATATTGGAACAACAATTCTTGATTTATCAAAGTCATTAATGTATGATTACTTTTATAATAACTTGAGGAAGAAATATCAAAATGATGTTAATCTACTTTATATGGATACAGATAGTTTTATTTTGAAAATTAATACCAACGATGTTTATTCAGACATGAAAAGAGACATTAATATCTATGACACGAGTAATTACAGTCCAGAGAGTGAGTTGTTCTCTTCTAAAAATAAAAAGGTGATTGGAAAGTTCAAGGATGAATTAGGAGGAAATGTTATGAGTGAATTTGTGGGATTGAGGTCAAAGGCTTATGCTTATAAATACATTGTGAATAACGTTGAAAAGACTGATAAGAAGTTAAAAGGTGTAAAGAAAAATGTTATTAAAGAAACAATAAACTTTAAGGATTATTATAACTGTTTAACAACAAAGAAAGAAGAGTTTAGAAAGATTAATGGAATAAGAAGTTATAAACATCAATTATATTCAGAAGAGATAAATAAGAAAGCATTGGGGGCTTTTGATGATAAGAGGTTTATTTTAGAAAATGGAATTGATAGTCTCCCTTATGGTTATATAAGTATATAAGTGATAAGATATATATATAAGTGATAAGATATATATAAGTGATAAGATATACATAAGTGATAAGATATATATAAGTGATAAGATATATATAAGTGATAAGTTAAAAAGGGGGGGGGGGGGTTGGGGATTTTAACGGGCTACCGCCGCCTTTTTTACTATTATATAAATGATAGAACCAAGTATCAACCAGACTAAAGAGTGGAGGTGTAATCAACCTTGGTATATAAATGGAAAACATAATGAATGTGAAAAATATCAAATAGGTATAATTGAAAAGGCAACTGGTAAAAAAGTTCACAAAACAAATAAGAGAATTAATTTAAATACCGGTGAATTGGGTAAAAAAGATGGAAATATTTTTGAGTGGACGGAAAACTTTGATGGTTGTCAGGAAAATATATACTTTAATTTAAAAATGGTATGTGGCACTGGAGGCGCTCAAGCAAGAACATTGAGGGAGGTTTACCATTTTATCTTAGCTCAGTTAAAATATCTTAATAAAGAACCAAACTCAAACATATTTTTTGTTAATATATTAGATGGTGAAGAGAGTTGTAGGAGAATTAAATTATTTCCCACGCATAAACAAATATTTGTAGGGTCGTTGTTTGAGTGGGTTATATTCACCAGATGATATTAAGAGTAAAAGGTTAAAAGGTTCATAAGGTCAGAAGGATCACAGGTGTTTAAGTGGTCTAATGAATAAGGATAGCATGTCAAAAGGTTAGAAGGTTCGTAAAGAACAGGGTGAGAGAAATAGAGGTCTTTAGGGGCAATGAGGGAGGGAAAGAATTAATATGGAAGTGAATGGGTCAATGTTTGAGTGGGTCAAAGATTAATCTGCCAGATGATATGTAGAAGAAGGATGATAGGTCTATAAGAGAAAACAAATATTTGTAGTGTTTGAGTGGTCTAATGAACAACATTAAGGATAGGTACTACAGACAAAAGGTTCATAAAGATGAGGGTGGGAGAAATAGAGGTGTTTATGATTTTTGAAAAAGACAAGGGGGTAAATGACATTAGATAGGGATTTCCCATGTTAAACGGAGGTGTCCCAGAAGCAACATTATTACACTACTATCACAAGTGCAAAAAGTGTTTTTTCCACACTAATACAAGTGCGAAAAGTGGTTTTTCAACACTAACACAAGTGCGAAAAGTGGTTTTTCCACACTAATACAAGTGCAAAAGTGGTTTCCTGCACCAACACAAGTGCGAAAAGTGGTTTTTGAACACTAACACAAGTGCGAAAAGTGGTTTTTCCACACTAATACAATTGCAAAAGTGGTTTCCTGCACCAACTCAAGTGCGAATAGTGGTTTTTCAACACTAACACAAGTGCGAAAAGTGGTTTTTCAACACTAACACAAGTGCGAAAAGTGGTTTTTCCACACTAATACAAGTGCAAAAGTGGTTTCCTGCACCAACACAAGTGCGAAAAGTGGTTTTTCAACACTAACACAAGTGCGAAAAGTGGTTTTTCAACACTAACACAAGTGCGAAAAGTGGTTTTCCACACTAATACAAGTGCAAAAGTGGTTTCCTGCACCAACACAAGTGCGAAAAGTGGTTTTTCAACACTAACACAAGTGCGAAACGTGGTTTTTCAACACTATCACAAGTGCAAAAAGTATTTGTTCCACACTAATACAAGTGCGAAAAGTGGTTTTTCAACACTAACACCAGTGCGAAAAGTGGTTTTCCACACTAATACAAGTGCAAAAGTGGTTTCCTGCGCTAACACAAGTGCGAAAAGTGGTTTCCTTCATTAACACATGTGCGAAAAGTGGGTTTTCAACACTAACACATGTGCAAAAAGTGTTTTTTCCACACTAATACAAGTGCAAAAGTGGTTTCCTGCACCAACACAAGTGCAAAAAGTGGTTTTTCAACACTAACACAAGTGCGAAAAGTGGTTTTTGAACACTAACACAAGTGCGAGAAGTGGTTTTTGAACACTAACACAAGTGCGAAAAGTGGTTTTTCCACACTAATACAAGTGCAAAAGTGGTTTTCCTGCACCAACACAAGTGCGAATAGTGGTTTTTCAACACTAACACAAGTGCAAAAAGTGTTTTTTCCACACTAATACAAGTGCGAAAAGTGGTTTTTCAACACTAACACAAGTGCGAAAAGTGGTTTTTCAACACTAACACAAGTGCGAAAAGTGGTTTTTCAACACTAATACAAGTGCAAAAGTGGTTTCCTGCACCAACACAAGTGCGAAAAGTGGTTTTTCAACACTAACACAAGTGCGAAAAGTGGTTTTTCAACACTATCACAAGTGCAAAAAGTGGTTTTTCCACACTAATACAAGTGCAAAAGTGGTTTCCTGCACCAACACAAGTGCGAAAAGTGGTTTTTCAACACTAACACAAGTGCGAAAAGTGGTTTTTCAACACTAACACAAGTGCGAAAAGTGGTTTTTTCCACACTAATACAAGTGCAAAAGTGGTTTCCTGCACCAACACAAGTGCGAAAAGTGGTTTTTAACACTAACACAAGTGCGAAAAGTGGTTTTTCCACACTAATACGAGTGCAAAAGTGGTTTCCTGCACCAACACAAGTGCAAAAAGTGGTTTTTCAACACTAACACAAGTGCGAAACGTGGTTTTTCAACACTATCACAAGTGCAAAAAGTGTTTTTTCCACACTAATACAAGTGCGAAAAGTGGTTTTTCAACACTAACACAAGTGCGAAAAGTGGTTTTCCACACTAATACAAGTGCAAAAGTGGTTTCCTGCACCAACACAAGTGCGAAAAGTGGTTTTTCAACACTAACACAAGTGCGAAAAGTGGTTTTTCAACACTAACACAAGTGCAAAAAGTGGTTTTTCAACACTAACACAAGTGCGAAAAGTGGTTTTTCAACACTATCACAAGTGCAAAAAGTGTTTGTTCCACACTAATACAAGTGCAAAAGTGGTTTGCTGCACCAACACAAGTGCGAAAAGTGGTTTTTCAACACTAACACAAGTGCCAAAAGTGGTTTTTCAACACTATCACAAGTGCAAAAAGTGTTTTTTCCACACTAATACAAGTGCAAAAGTGGTTTCCTGCACCAACACAAGTGCGAAAAGTGGTTTTTCAACACTAACACAAGTGCGAAAAGTGGTTTTTCCACACTAATACAAGTGCAAAAGTGGTTTCCTGCACCAACACAAGTGCGAAAAGTGGTTTTTCAACACTAACACAAGTGCGAAAAGTGGTTCTTCAACACTAACACAAGTGCGAAAAGTGGTTTTTCAACACTAACACAAGTGCGAAAAGTCGTTTTTCAACACTATCACAAGTGCAAAAAGTGGTTTTTCCACACTAATACAAGTGCAAAAGTGGTTTCCTGCACCAACAGAAGTGCGAAAAGTGGTTTTTCAACACTAACACAAGTGCGAAAAGTGGTTTTTCAACACTATCACAAGTGCAAAAAGTGTTTTTTCCACACTAATACAAGTGCAATAGTGGTTTCCTGCACCAACACAAGTGCGAAAAGTGGTTTTTCAACACTAACACAAGTGCGAAAAGTGGTTTTTCAACACTAACACAAGTGCGAAAAGTGTTTTTTCCACTCTAATACAAGTGCAAAAGTGGTTTCCTGCACCAACACAAGTGCGAAAAGTGGTTTTTCAAAACTAACACAAGTGTGAAAAGTGGTTTTTCAACACTAACACAAGTGCGAAAAGTGGGTTTTCAACACTAACACAAGTGCGAAAAGTGGTTTTTCAACACTAATACAAGTGCAAAAGGGGTTTCCTGCATCAACACAAGTGCGAAAAGTAGTTTTTCAACACTAACACAAGTGCGAAAAGTGGTTTTTCAACACTAACACAAGTGCGAAAAGTGGTTTTTCCACACCAATACAAGTGCAAAAGTGGTTTCCTGCACCAACACAAGTGCGAAAAGTGGTTTTTCAACACCAACGCAAGTGCGAAAAGTGGTTTTTCAACACTATCACAAGTGCAAAAAGTGTTTTTTCCACACTAATACAAGTGCGAAAAGTGTTTTTTCAACACTAACACAAGTGCGAAAAGTGGTTTTTCCACACTAATACAAGTGCAAAAGTGGTTTCCTGCACCAACACAAGTGCGAAAAGTGGTTTTTGAACACTAACACAAGTGCGAAAAGTGGTTTTTCCACACTAATACAATTGCAAAAGTGGTTTCCTGCACCAACTCAAGTGCGAATAGTGGTTTTTCAACACTAACACAAGTGCGAAAAGTGGTTTTTCAACACTAACACAAGTGCGAAAAGTGGTTTTTCCACACTAATACAAGTGCAAAAGTGGTTTCCTGCACCAACACAAGTGCGAAAAGTGGTTTTTCAACACTAACACAAGTGCGAAAAGTGGTTTTTCAACACTAACACAAGTGCGAAAAGTGGTTTTCCACACTAATACAAGTGCAAAAGTGGTTTCCTGCACCAACACAAGTGCGAAAAGTGGTTTTTCAACACTAACACAAGTGCGAAACGTGGTTTTTCAACACTATCACAAGTGCAAAAAGTATTTTTTCCACACTAATACAAGTGCGAAAAGTGGTTTTTCAACACTAACACCAGTGCGAAAAGTGGTTTTCCACACTAATACAAGTGCAAAAGTGGTTTCCTGCGCTAACACAAGTGCGAAAAGTGGTTTCCTTCATTAACACATGTGCGAAAAGTGGGTTTTCAACACTAACACATGTGCAAAAAGTGTTTTTTCCACACTAATACAAGTGCAAAAGTGGTTTCCTGCACCAACACAAGTGCAAAAAGTGGTTTTTCAACACTAACACAAGTGCGAAAAGTGGTTTTTGAACACTAACACAAGTGCGAGAAGTGGTTTTTGAACACTAACACAAGTGCGAAAAGTGGTTTTTCCACACTAATACAAGTGCAAAAGTGGTTTTCCTGCACCAACACAAGTGCGAATAGTGGTTTTTCAACACTAACACAAGTGCAAAAAGTGTTTTTTCCACACTAATACAAGTGCGAAAAGTGGTTTTTCAACACTAACACAAGTGCGAAAAGTGGTTTTTCAACACTAACACAAGTGCGAAAAGTGGTTTTTCAACACTAATACAAGTGCAAAAGTGGTTTCCTGCACCAACACAAGTGCGAAAAGTGGTTTTTCAACACTAACACAGGTGCGAAAAGTGGTTTTTCAACACTATCACAAGTGCAAAAAGTGGTTTTTCCACACTAATACAAGTGCAAAAGTGGTTTCCTGCACCAACACAAGTGCGAAAAGTGGTTTTTCAACACTAACACAAGTGCGAAAAGTGGTTTTTCAACACTAACACAAGTGCGAAAAGTGGTTTTTTCCACACTAATACAAGTGCAAAAGTGGTTTCCTGCACCAACACAAGTGCGAAAAGTGGTTTTTAACACTAACACAAGTGCGAAAAGTGGTTTTTCCACACTAATACGAGTGCAAAAGTGGTTTCCTGCACCAACACAAGTGCAAAAAGTGGTTTTTCAACACTAACACAAGTGCGAAACGTGGTTTTTCAACACTATCACAAGTGCAAAAAGTGTTTTTTCCACACTAATACAAGTGCGAAAAGTGGTTTTTCAACACTAACACAAGTGCGAAAAGTGGTTTTCCACACTAATACAAGTGCAAAAGTGGTTTCCTGCACAAACACAAGTGCGAAAAGTGGTTTTTCAACACTAACACAAGTGTGAAAAGTGGTTTTTCAACACTAACGCAAGTGCGAAAAGTGGTTTTTCAACACTAACACAAGTGCGAAAAGTGGTTTTTCAACACTATCACAAGTGCAAAAAGTGTTTGTTCCACACTAATACAAGTGCAAAAGTGGTTTGCTGCACCAACACAAGTGCGAAAAGTGTTTTTTCAACACTAACACAAGTGCCAAAAGTGGTTTTTCAACACTATCGCAAGTGCAAAAAGTGTTTTTTCCACACTAATACAAGTGCAAAAGTGGCTTCTTGCACCAACACAAGTGCGAAAAGTGGTTTTTCAACACCAACACAAGTGCGAAAAGTGGTTTTTCCACACTAATACAAGTGCAAAAGTGGTTTCCTGCAGCAACACAAGTGCGAAAAGTGGTTTTTCAACACTAACACAAGTGCGAAAAGTGGTTTTTCAACACTAACACAAGTGCGAAAAGTGGTTTTTCAACACTATCACAAGTGCAAAAAGTGTTTTTGCCACACTAATACAAGTGCAAAAGTGGTTTCCTGCACCAACACAAGTGCGAAAAGTGGTTTTTCAACACTAACACAAGTGCGAAAAGTGGTTTTTCCACACTAATACAAGTGCAAAAGTGGTTTCCTGCACCAACACAAGTGCGAATAGTGGTTTTTCAACACTAACACAAGTGCAAAAAGTGGTTTTTCAACACTATCACAAGTGCAAAAAGTGTTTTTTCCACACTAATACAAGTGCAAAAGTGGTTTCCTGCACCAACACAAGTGCGAAAAGTGGTTTTTCAACACTAACACAAGTGCGAAAAGTGGTTTTTAAATACTAACACAAGTGCGAAAAGTGTTTTTTTCCACACTAATACAAGTGCTAAAGTGGTTTCCTGCACCAACACAAGTGCGAAAAGTGGTTTTTCAACACTAACACAAGTGCGAAAAGTAGTTTTTCAACACTAACACAAGTGCGAAAAGTGTTGTTTCCACACTAATACAAGTG
Source organism: Myxine glutinosa (assembly GCF_964187855.1). Taxonomy (NCBI): domain Eukaryota; kingdom Metazoa; phylum Chordata; class Myxini; order Myxiniformes; family Myxinidae; genus Myxine; species Myxine glutinosa. The sequence continues at coordinate 58,230 of NW_027616634.1, read as the reverse complement.
CAAAAGTGGTTTGCTGCACCAACACAAGTGCGAAAAGTGGTTTCCTTCACTAACACATGTGCGAAAAGTGGGTTTTCAACACTAACACAAGTGCGAAAAGTGTTTTTTCCACACTAATACAAGTGCAAAAGTGGTTTCCTGCACCAACACAAGTGCGAAAAGTGGTTTTTCAACACTAACACAAGTGCAAAAAGTGGTTTTTCAACACTAACACAAGTGCGAAAAGTGGTTTTTCCACACTAATACAAGTGCAAAAGTGGTTTGCCTGCACCAACACAACTGCGAAAAGTGGTTTTTCAACACAAACACAAGTGCGAAAAGTGGTTTTTCAACACTAACACAAGTGCGAAAAGTGGTTTTTCAACACTAACACAGGTGCGAAAAGTGGTTTTTCAACACTATCACAAGTGCAAAAAGTGTTTTTTCCACACTAATACAAGTGCAAAAGTGGTTTCCTGCACCAACACAAGTGCGAAAAGTGGTTTTTCAACACTAACACAAGTGCGAAAAGTGGTTTTTGAACACTAACACAAGTGCGAAAAGTGGTTTTTCAACACTATCACAAGTGCATAAAGTGTTTTTTCCACACTAATACAAGTGCAAAAGTGGTTTCCTGCACCAACACAAGTGCGAAAAGTTGTTTTTCAACACTAACACAAGTGCGAAAAGTGGTTTTTCAACACTAACACAAGTGCGAAAAGTGGTTTTGCCACACTAATACAAGTGCAAAAGTGGTTTCCTGCACCAACACAAGTGCGAAAAGTGGTTTTTCAACACTAACACAAGTGCGAAATGTGGTTTTTCAACACTATCACAAGTGCAAAAAGTGTTTTTTCCACACTAATACAAGTGTGAAAAGTGGTTTTTCAACACTAACTCAAGTGCGAAAAGTGGTTTTTCCACACTAATACAAGTGCAAAAGTGGTTTCCTGCACCAACACAAGTGCGAAAAGTGGTTTTTCAACACTAACACAAGTGCGAAAAGTGGTTTTTCAACACTATCACAAGTGCAAAAAGTGTTTTTTCCACACTAATACAAGTGCAAAAGTGGTTTCCTGCACCAACACAAGTGCGAAAAGTGGTTTTTCAACACTAACACAAGTGCGAAAAGTGGTTTTTCAACACTAACACAAGTGCGAAAAGTGGTTTTTCCACACTAATACAAGTGCAAAAGTGGTTTCCTGCACCAACACAAATGCGAAAAGTGGTTTTTCAACACTAACACAAGTGCGAAAAGTGGTTTTTCAACACTAACACAAGTGCGAAAAGTGGTTTTTCCACACTAATACAAGTGCAAAAGTGGTTTCCTGCACCAACACAAATGCGAAAAGTGGTTTTTCAACACTAACACAAGTGCGAAAAGTGGTTTTTCAACACTAACACAAGTGCGAAAAGTCGTTTTTCAACACTATCACAAGTGCAAAAAGTGGTTTTTCCACACTAATACAAGTGCAAAAGTGGTTTCCTGCACCAACAGAAGTGCGAAAAGTGGTTTTTGAACACTAACACAAGTGCGAAAAGTGGTTTTTCAACACTATCACAAGTGCATAAAGTGTTTTTTCCACACTAATACAAGTGCAAAAGTGGTTTCCTGCACCAACACAAGTGCGAAAAGTGGTTTTTCAACACTAACACAAGTGCGAAAAGTGGTTTTTCAACACTAACACAAGTGCGAAAAGTGGTTTTGCCACACTAATACAAGTGCAAAAGTGGTTTCCTGCACCAACACAAGTGCGAAAAGTGGTTTTTCAACACTAACACAAGTGCGAAATGTGGTTTTTCAACACTATCACAAGTGCAAAAAGTGTTTTTTCCACACTAATACAAGTGTGAAAAGTGGTTTTTCAACACTAACTCAAGTGCGAAAAGTGGTTTTTCCACACTAATACAAGTGCAAAAGTGGTTTCCTGCACCAACACAAGTGCGAAAAGTGGTTTTTCAACACTAACACAAGTGCGAAAAGTGGTTTTTCAACACTAACACAAGTGCGAAAAGTGTTTTTCAACACTAACACAAGTGCGAAAAGTGGTTTTTCAACACTATCACAAGTGCAAAAAGTGTTTTTTCCACACTAATACAAATGCAAAAGTGGTTTCCTGCACCAACACAAGTGCGAAAAGTGGTTTTTCAACACTAACACAAGTGCGAAAAGTGGTTTTTCAACACTAACACAAGTGCGAAAAGTGGTTTTTCCACACTAATACAAGTGCAAAAGTGGTTTCCTGCACCAACACAAGTGCGAAAAGTGGTTTTTCAACACTAACACAAGTGCGAAAAGTGGTTTTTCAACACTAACGCAAGTGCGAAAAGTGGTTTTTCAACACTAACACAAGTGCGAAAAGTGGTTTTTCAACACTATCACAAGTGCAAAAAGTGTTTTTTCCACACTAATACAAGTGCAAAAGTGGTTTCCTGCACCAACACAAGTGCGAAAAGTGGTTTTTCAACACTAACACAAGTGCGAAAAGTGGTTTTTCAACACTAACACAAGTGCAAAAAGTGGTTTTTCAACACTAACACAAGTGCGAAAAGTGGTTTTTCAACACTATCACAAGTGCAAAAAGTGTTTGTTCCACACTAATACAAGTGCAAAAGTGGTTTGCTGCACCAACACAAGTGCGAAAAGTGGTTTTTCAACACTAACACAAGTGCCAAAAGTGGTTTTTCAACACTATCACAAGTGCAAAAAGTGTTTTTTCCACACTAATACAAGTGCAAAAGTGGTTTCCTGCACCAACACAAGTGCGAAAAGTGGTTTTTCAACACTAACACAAGTGCGAAAAGTGGTTTTTCCACACTAATACAAGTGCAAAAGTGGTTTCCTGCACCAACACAAGTGCGAAAAGTGGTTTTTCAACACTAACACAAGTGCGAAAAGTGGTTCTTCAACACTAACACAAGTGCGAAAAGTGGTTTTTCAACACTAACACAAGTGCGAAAAGTCGTTTTTCAACACTATCACAAGTGCAAAAAGTGGTTTTTCCACACTAATACAAGTGCAAAAGTGGTTTCCTGCACCAACAGAAGTGCGAAAAGTGGTTTTTCAACACTAACACAAGTGCGAAAAGTGGTTTTTCAACACTATCACAAGTGCAAAAAGTGTTTTTTCCACACTAATACAAGTGCAATAGTGGTTTCCTGCACCAACACAAGTGCGAAAAGTGGTTTTTCAACACTAACACAAGTGCGAAAAGTGGTTTTTCAACACTAACACAAGTGCGAAAAGTGTTTTTTCCACTCTAATACAAGTGCAAAAGTGGTTTCCTGCACCAACACAAGTGCGAAAAGTGGTTTTTCAACACTAACACAAGTGTGAAAAGTGGTTTTTCAACACTAACACAAGTGCGAAAAGTGGGTTTTCAACACTAACACAAGTGCGAAAAGTGGTTTTTCAACACTAATACAAGTGCAAAAGGGGTTTCCTGCATCAACACAAGTGCGAAAAGTAGTTTTTCAACACTAACACAAGTGCGAAAAGTGGTTTTTCAACACTAACACAAGTGCGAAAAGTGGTTTTTCCACACCAATACAAGTGCAAAAGTGGTTTCCTGCACCAACACAAGTGCGAAAAGTGGTTTTTCAACACCAACGCAAGTGCGAAAAGTGGTTTTTCAACACTATCACAAGTGCAAAAAGTGTTTTTTCCACACTAATACAAGTGCGAAAAGTGGTTTTTCAACACTAACACAAGTGCGAAAAGTGGTTTTTCCACACTAATACAAGTGCAAAAGTGGTTTCCTGCACCAACACAAGTGCGAAAAGTGGTTTTTGAACACTAACACAAGTGCGAAAAGTGGTTTTTCCACACTAATACAATTGCAAAAGTGGTTTCCTGCACCAACTCAAGTGCGAATAGTGGTTTTTCAACACTAACACAAGTGCGAAAAGTGGTTTTTCAACACTAACACAAGTGCGAAAAGTGGTTTTTCCACACTAATACAAGTGCAAAAGTGGTTTCCTGCACCAACACAAGTGCGAAAAGTGGTTTTTCAACACTAACACAAGTGCGAAAAGTGGTTTTTCAACACTAACACAAGTGCGAAAAGTGGTTTTTCCACACTAATACAAGTGCAAAAGTGGTTTCCTGCACCAACACAAGTGCGAAAAGTGGTTTTTCAACACTAACACAAGTGCGAAACGTGGTTTTTCAACACTATCACAAGTGCAAAAAGTATTTTTTCCACACTAATACAAGTGCGAAAAGTGGTTTTTCAACACTAACACCAGTGCGAAAAGTGGTTTTCCACACTAATACAAGTGCAAAAGTGGTTTCCTGCGCTAACACAAGTGCGAAAAGTGGTTTCCTTCATTAACACATGTGCGAAAAGTGGGTTTTCAACACTAACACATGTGCAAAAAGTGTTTTTTTCCACACTAATACAAGTGCAAAAGTGGTTTCCTGCACAAACACAAGTGCGAAAAGTGGTTTTTCAACACTAACACAAGTGCGAAAAGTGGTTTTCCACACTAATACAAGTGCAAAAGTGGTTTCCTGCACAAACACAAGTGCGAAAAGTGGTTTTTCAACACTAACACAAGTGCGAAAAGTGGTTTTTCAACACTAACGCAAGTGCGAAAAGTGGTTTTTCAACACTATCACAAGTGCAAAAAGTGTTTTTTCCACACTAATACAAGTGCAAAAGTGGTTTCCTGCACCAACACAAGTGCGAAAAGTGGTTTTTCAACACTAACACAAGTGCGAAAAGTGGTTTTTCAACACTAACACAAGTGCAAAAAGTGGTTTTTTCAACACTAACACAAGTGCGAAAAGTGGTTTTTCAACACTATCACAAGTGCAAAAAGTGTTTGTTCCACACTAATACAAGTGCAAAAGTGGTTTGCTGCACCAACACAAGTGCGAAAAGTGTTTTTTCAACACTAACACAAGTGCCAAAAGTGGTTTTTCAACACTAACGCAAGTGCAAAAAGTGTTTTTTCCACACTAATACAAGTGCAAAAGTGGTTTCCTGCACCAACACAAGTGCGAAAAGTGGTTTTTCAACACCAACACAAGTGCGAAAAGTGGTTTTTCCACACTAATACAAGTGCAAAAGTGGTTTCCTGCAGCAACACAAGTGCGAAAAGTGGTTTTTCAACACTAACACAAGTGCGAAAAGTGGTTTTTCAACACTAACACAAGTGCGAAAAGTGGTTTTTCAACACTATCACAAGTGCAAAAAGTGTTTTTGCCACACTAATACAAGTGCAAAAGTGGTTTCCTGCACCAACACAAGTGCGAAAAGTGGTTTTTCAACACTAACACAAGTGCGAAAAGTGGTTTTTCCACACTAATACAAGTGCAAAAGTGGTTTCCTGCACCAACACAAGTGCGAATAGTGGTTTTTCAACACTAACACAAGTGCATAAAGTGGTTTTTCAACACTATCACAAGTGCAAAAAGTGTTTTTTCCACACTAATACAAGTGCAAAAGTGGTTTCCTGCACCAACACAAGTGCGAAAAGTGGTTTTTCAACACTAACACAAGTGCGAAAAGTGGTTTTTAAATACTAACACAAGTGCGAAAAGTGTTTTTTTTCCACACTAATACAAGTGCTAAAGTGGTTTCCTGCACCAACACAAGTGCGAAAAGTGGTTTTTCAACACTAACACAAGTGCGAAAAGTAGTTTTTCAACACTAACACAAGTGCGAAAAGTGTTGTTTCCACACTAATACAAGTGCAAAAGTGGTTTGCTGCACCAACACAAGTGCGAAAAGTGGTTTCCTTCACTAACACATGTGCGAAAAGTGGGTTTTCAACACTAACACAAGTGCGAAAAGTGTTTTTTCCACACTAATACAAGTGCAAAAGTGGTTTCCTGCACCAACACAAGTGCGAAAAGTGGTTTTTCAACACTAACACAAGTGCAAAAAGTGGTTTTTCAACACTAACACAAGTGCGAAAAGTGGTTTTTCCACACTAATACAAGTGCAAAAGTGGTTTGCCTGCACCAACACAACTGCGAAAAGTGGTTTTTCAACACAAACACAAGTGCGAAAAGTGGTTTTTCAACACTAACACAAGTGCGAAAAGTGGTTTTTCAACACTAACACAGGTGCGAAAAGTGGTTTTTCAACACTATCACAAGTGCAAAAAGTGTTTTTTCCACACTAATACAAGTGCAAAAGTGGTTTCCTGCACCAACACAAGTGCGAAAAGTGGTTTTTCAACACTAACACAAGTGCGAAAAGTGGTTTTTGAACACTAACACAAGTGCGAAAAGTGGTTTTTCAACACTATCACAAGTGCATAAAGTGTTTTTTCCACACTAATACAAGTGCAAAAGTGGTTTCCTGCACCAAGACAAGTGCGAAAAGTGGTTTTTCAACACTAACACAAGTGCGAAAAGTGGTTTTTCAACACTAACACAAGTGCGAAAAGTGGTTTTGCCACACTAATACAAGTGCAAAAGTGGTTTCCTGCACCAACACAAGTGCGAAAAGTGGTTTTTCAACACTAACACAAGTGCGAAATGTGGTTTTTCAACACTATCACAAGTGCAAAAAGTGTTTTTTCCACACTAATACAAGTGTGAAAAGTGGTTTTTCAACACTAACTCAAGTGCGAAAAGTGGTTTTTCCACACTAATACAAGTGCAAAAGTGGTTTCCTGCACCAACACAAGTGCGAAAATTGGTTTTTCAACACTAACACAAGTGCGAAAAGTGGTTTTTCAACACTAACACAAGTGCGAAAAGTGTTTTTCAACACTAACACAAGTGCGAAAAGTGGTTTTTCAACACTATCACAAGTGCAAAAAGTGTTTTTTCCACACTAATACAAGTGCAAAAGTGGTTTCCTGCACCAACACAAGTGCGAAAAGTGGTTTTTCAACACTAACACAAGTGCGAAAAGTGGTTTTTCAACACTAACACAAGTGCGAAAAGTGGTTTTTCCACACTAATACAAGTGCAAAAGTGGTTTCCTGCACCAACACAAATGCGAAAAGTGGTTTTTCAACACTAACACAAGTGCGAAAAGTGGTTTTTCAACACTAACACAAGTGCGAAAAGTGGTTTTTCCACACTAATACAAGTGCAAAAGTGGTTTCCTGCACCAACACAAGTGCAAAAAGTGGTTTTTCAACACTAACACAAGTGCGAAACGTGGTTTTTCAACACTATCACAAGTGCAAAAAGTGTTTTTTCCACACTAATACAAGTGCGAAAAGTGGTTTTTCAACACTAACACAAGTGCGAAAAGTGGTTTTTCCACACTAATACAAGTGCAAAAGTGGTTTCCTGCACCAACACAAGTGCGAAAAGTGGTTTTTCAACACTAACACAAGTGCGAAAAGTGGTTTTTCAACACTAACGCAAGTGCGAAAAGTGGTTTTTCAACACTAACACAAGTGCGAAAAGTGGTTTTTCAACACTATCACAAGTGCAAAAAGTGTTTTTTCCACACTAATACAAGTGCAAAAGTGGTTTCCTGCACCAACACAAGTGCGAAAAGTGGTTTTTCAACACTAACACAAGTGCGAAAAGTGGTTTTTCCACACTAATACAAGTGCAAAAGTGGTTTCCTGCACCAACACAAGTGCGAAAAGTGGTTTTTCAACACTAACACAAGTGCGAAAAGTGGTTCTTCAACACTAACACAAGTGCGAAAAGTGGTTTTTCAACACTAACACAAGTGCGAAAAGTCGTTTTTCAACACTATCACAAGTGCAAAAAGTGGTTTTTCCACACTAATACAAGTGCAAAAGTGGTTTCCTGCACCAACAGAAGTGCGAAAAGTGGTTTTTCAACACTAACACAAGTGCGAAAAGTGGTTTTTCAACACTATCACAAGTGCAAAAAGTGTTTTTTCCACACTAATACAAGTGCAATAGTGGTTTCCTGCACCAACACAAGTGCGAAAAGTGGTTTTTCAACACTAACACAAGTGCGAAAAGTGGTTTTTCAACACTAACACAAGTGCGAAAAGTGTTTTTTCCACTCTAATACAAGTGCAAAAGTAGTTTCCTGCACCAACACAAGTGCGAAAAGTGGTTTTTCAACACTAACACAAGTGTGAAAAGTGGTTTTTCAACACTAACACAAGTGCGAAAAGTGGTTTTTCAACACTAACACAAGTGCGAAAAGTGGTTTTTCAACACTAATACAAGTGCAAAAGGGGTTTCCTGCATCAACACAAGTGCGAAAAGTGGTTTTTCAACACTAACACAAGTGCGAAAAGTGGTTTTTCAACACTAACACAAGTGCGAAAAGTGGTTTTTCCACACCAATACAAGTGCAAAAGTGGTTGCCTGCACCAACACAAGTGCGAAAAGTGGTTTTTCAACACCAACGCAAGTGCGAAAAGTGGTTTTTCAACACTATCACAAGTGCAAAAAGTGTTTTTTCCACACTAATACAAGTGCGAAAAGTGGTTTTTCAACACTAACACAAGTGCGAAAAGTGGTTTTTCCACACTAATACAAGTGCAAAAGTGGTTTCCTGCACCAACACAAGTGCGAAAAGTGGTTTTTGAACACTAACACAAGTGCGAAAAGTGGTTTTTCCACACTAATACAATTGCAAAAGTGGTTTCCTGCACCAACTCAAGTGCGAATAGTGGTTTTTCAACACTAACACAAGTGCGAAAAGTGGTTTTTCAACACTAACACAAGTGCGAAAAGTGGTTTTCCACACTAATACAAGTGCAAAAGTGGTTTCCTGCACCAACACAAGTGCGAAAAGTGGTTTTTCAACACTAACACAAGTGCGAAACGTGGTTTTTCAACACTATCACAAGTGCAAAAAGTATTTTTTCCACACTAATACAAGTGCGAAAAGTGGTTTTTCAACACTAACACAAGTGCGAAAAGTGGTTTTTCCACACTAATACAAGTGCAAAAGTGGTTTCCTGCACCAACACAAGTGCGAAAAGTGTTTTTTCAACACTAACACAAGTGCGAAAAGTGGTTTTTCAACACTAACACAAGTGCGAAAAGTGGTTTTTCAACACTAACACAAGTGCAAAAAGTGTTTTTCCACACTAATACAAGTGCAAAAGTGGTTTCCTGCACCAACACAAGTGCGAAAAGTGGTTTTTCAACACTAACACAAGTGCGAAAAGTGGTTTTTCCACACTAATACAAGTGCAAAAGTGGTTTCCTGCACCAACACAAGTGCGAAAAGTGGTTTTTCAACACTAACACAAGTGCGAAAAGTGGTTCTTCAACACTAACACAAGTGCGAAAAGTGGTTTTTCAACACTAACACAAGTGCGAAAAGTGGTTTTTCAACACTATCACAAGTGCAAAAAGTGGTTTTTCCACACTAATACAAGTGCAAAAGTGGTTTCCTGCACCAACACAAGTGCGAAAAGTGGTTTTTCAACACTAACACAAGTGCGAAAAGTGATTTTTCAACACTAACACAAGTGCGAAAAGTGATTTTTCAACACTAACACAAGTGCGAAAAGTGGTTTTTCAACACTATCACTAGTGCAAAAAGTGTTTTTTCCACACTAATACAAGTGCAAAAGTGGTTTCCTGCACCAACACAAGTGCGAAAAGTGGTTTTTCAACACTATCACAAGTGCAAAAAGTGTTTTTTCCACACTAATACAAGTGCAAAAGTGGTTTCCTGCACCAACACAAGTGCGAAAAGTGGTTTTTCAACACTAACACAAGTGCGAAAAGTGGTTTTTGAACACTAACACAAGTGCGAAAAGTGGTTTTTCAACACTATCACAAGTGCAAAAAGTGTTTTTGCCACACTAATACAAGTGCAAAAGTGGTTTCCTGCACCAACACAAGTGCGAAAAGTGGTTTTTCAACACTAACACAAGTGCGAAAAGTGGTTTTTCAACACTAACACAAGTGCGAAAAGTGGTTTTTCCACACTAATACAAGTGCAAAAGTGGTTTCCTGCACCAACACAAGTGCGAAAAGTGGTTTTTCAACACTAACACAAGTGCGGAAAGTGGTTTTTCAACACTAACACAAGTGCGAAAAGTGGTTTTGCCACACTAATACAAGTGCAAAAGTGGTTTCCTGCACCAACACAAGTGCGAAAAGTGGTTTTTCAACACTAACGCAAGTGCGAAAAGTGGTTTTTCAACACTAACACAAGTGCGAAAAGTGGTTTTTCCACACTAATACAAGTGCAAAAGTGGTTTCCTGCACCAACACAAGTGCAAAAAGTGGTTTTTCAACACTAACACAAGTGCGAAAAGTGGTTTTTCAACACTATCACAAGTGCAAAAAGTGTTTGTTCCACACTAATACAAGTGCAAAAGTGGTTTCCTGCACCAACACAAGTGCGAAAAGTGGTTTTTCAACACTAACACAAGTGCCAAAAGTGGTTTTTCAACACTATCACAAGTGCAAAAAGTGTTTTTTCCACACTAATACAAGTGCAAAAGTGGTTTCCTGCACCAACACAAGTGCGAAAAGTGGTTTTTCAACACTAACACAAGTGCGAAAAGTGGTTTTTCCACACTAATACAAGTGCAAAAGTGGTTTCCTGCACCAACACAAGTGCGAAAAGTGGTTTTTCAACACTAACACAAGTGCGAAAAGTGGTTCTTCAACACTAACACAAGTGCAAAAAAGTGGTTCTTCAACACTAACACAAGTGCGAAAAGTGGTTTTTCAACACTAACACAAGTGCGAAAAGTGGTTTTTCAACACTATCACAAGTGCAAAAAGTGGTTTTTCAACACTAATACAAGTGCAAAAGTGGTTTCCTGCACCAACAGAAGTGCGAAAAGTGGTTTTTCAACACTAACACAAGTGCGAAAAGTGGTTTTTCAACACTATCACAAGTGCAAAAAGTGTTTTTGCCACACTAATACAAGTGCAATAGTGGTTTCCTGCACCAACACAAGTGCGAAAAGTGGTTTTTCAACACTAACACAAGTGCGAAAAGTGGTTTTTCAACACTAACACAAGTGCGAAAAGTGGTTTTTCCACACTAATACAAGTGCAAAAGTGGTTTCCTGCACCAACACAAGTGCGAAAAGAGGTTTTTCAACACTAACACAAGTGTGAAAAGTGGTTTTTCAACACTAACACAAGTGCGAAAAGTGGTTTTTCAACACTAACACAAGTGCAAAAAGTGTTTTTCCACACTAATACAAGTGCAAAAGTGGTTTCCTGCACCAACACAAGTGCGAAAAGTGGTTTTTCAACACTAACACAAGTGCGAAAAGTGGTTTTTCAACACTAACACAAGTGCAAAAAGTGTTTTTTCCACACTAATACAAGTGCAAAAGGGGTTTCCTGCATCAACACAAGTGCGAAAAGTCGTTTTTCAACACTAACACAAGTGCGAAAAGTGGTTTTTCAACACTAACACAAGTGCGAAAAGTGGTTTTTCCATACCAATACAAGTGCAAAAGTGGTTTCCTGCACCAACACAAGTGCGAAAAGTGGTTTTTCAACACTAATGCAAGTGCGAAAAGTGGTTTTTCAACACTATCACAAGTGCAAAAAGTGTTTTTTCCACACTAATACAAGTGCGAAAAGTGGTTTTTCAACACTAACACAAGTGCGAAAAGTGGTTTTTCCACACTAATACAAGTGCAAAAGTGGTTTCCTGCACCAACACAAGTGCGAAAAGTGGTTTTTCAACACTAACACATGTGCGAAAAGTGGTTTTTCCACACTAATACAATTGCAAAAGTGGTTTCCTGCACCAACTCAAGTGCGAATAGTGGTTTTTCAACACTAACACAAGTGCGAAAAGTGGTTTTTCAACACTATCACAAGTGCAAAAAGTGGATTTTCAACACTAACACAAGTGCGAAAAGTGGTTTTTCAACACTAACACAAGTGCGAAAAGTGGTTTTTCAACACTAACACAAGTGCGAAAAGTGTTTTTTCCACACTAATACAAGTGCAAAAGTGGTTTCCTGCACCAACAGAAGTGCGAAAAGTGGTTTTTCAACACTAACACAAGTGGGAAAAGTGGTTTTTCAACACTAACACAAGTGCGAAAAGTGTTTTTTCCACATAATACAAGTGCAAAAGTGGGTTCCTGCACCAACACAAGTGCGAAAAGTGGTTTTTCAACACTAACACAAGTGCGAAAAGTGGTTTTTCAACACTAACACAAGTTCAAAAAGTGTTTTTCCACACTACTACAAGTGCAAAAGTGGTTTCCTGCACCAACACAAGTGCGAAAAGTGGTTCTTCAACACTAACACAAGTGCGAAAAGTGGTTTTTCAACACTAACACAAGTGCGAAAAGTGGTTTTTCAACACTAACACAAGTGCGAAAAGTGGTTTTTCCACACTAATACAAGTGCAAAAGTGGTTTCCTGCACCAACACAAGTGCAAAAAGTGGTTTTTCAACACTAACACAAGTGCGAAAAGTGGTTTTTCAACACTATCACAAGTGCAAAAAGTGTTTGTTCCACACGAATACAAGTGCAAAATTGGTTTCCTGCACCAACACAAGTGCGAAAAGTGGTTTTTCAACACTAACACAAGTGCCAAAAGTGGTTTTTCAACACTATCACAAGTGCAAAAAGTGTTTTTTCCACACTAATACAAGTGCAAAAGTGGTTTCCTGCACCAACACAAGTGCGAAAAGTGGTTTTTCAACACTAACACAAGTGCGAAAAGTGGTTTTTCCACACTAATACAAGTGCAAAAGTGGTTTCCTGCACCAACACAAGTGCGAAAAGTGGTTTTTCAACACTAACACAAGTGCGAAAAGTGGTTCTTCAACACTAACACAAGTGCAAAAAAGTGGTTCTTCAACACTAACACAAGTGCGAAAAGTGGTTTTTCAACACTAACACAAGTGCGAAAAGTGGTTTTTCAACACTATCACAAGTGCAAAAAGTGGTTTTTCAACACTAATACAAGTGCAAAAGTGGTTTCCTGCACCAACAGAAGTGCGAAAAGTGGTTTTTCAACACTAACACAAGTGCGAAAAGTGGTTTTTCAACACTATCACAAGTGCAAAAAGTGTTTTTGCCACACTAATACAAGTGCAATAGTGGTTTCCTGCACCAACACAAGTGCGAAAAGTGGTTTTTCAACACTAAAACAAGTGCGAAAAGTGGTTTTTCAACACTAACACAAGTGCGAAAAGTGGTTTTTCCACACTAATACAAGTGCAAAAGTGGTTTTCCTGCACCAACACAAGTGCGAAAAGAGGTTTTTCAACACTAACACAAGTGCGAAAAGTGGTTTTTCCACACTAATACAAGTGCAAAAGTGGTTTCCTGCACCAACACAAGTGCGAAAAGTGGTTTTTCAACACTAACACAAGTGCGAAAAGTGGTTTTTCAACACTAACGCAAGTGCGAAAAGTGGTTTTTCAACACTAACACAAGTGCGAAAAGTGGTTTTTCAACACTATCACAAGTGCAAAAGTGTTTTTTCCACACTAATACAAGTGCAAAAGTGGTTTCCTGCACCAACACAAGTGCGAAAAGTGGTTTTTCAACACTAACACAAGTGCGAAAAGTGGTTTTTCCACACTAATACAAGTGCAAAAGTGGTTTCCTGCACCAACACAAGTGCGAAAAGTGGTTTTTCAACACTAACACAAGTGCGAAAAGTGGTTCTTCAACACTAACACAAGTGCGAAAAGTGGTTTTTCAACACTAACACAAGTGCGAAAAGTCGTTTTTCAACACTATCACAAGTGCAAAAAGTGGTTTTTCCACACTAATACAAGTGCAAAAGTGGTTTCCTGCACCAACAGAAGTGCGAAAAGTGGTTTTTCAACACTAACACAAGTGCGAAAAGTGGTTTTTCAACACTATCACAAGTGCAAAAAGTGTTTTTTCCACACTAATACAAGTGCAATAGTGGTTTCCTGCACCAACACAAGTGCGAAAAGTGGTTTTTCAACACTAACACAAGTGCGAAAAGTGGTTTTTCAACACTAACACAAGTGCGAAAAGTGTTTTTTCCACTCTAATACAAGTGCAAAAGTGGTTTCCTGCACCAACACAAGTGCGAAAAGTGGTTTTTCAACACTAACACAAGTGTGAAAAGTGGTTTTTCAACACTAACACAAGTGCGAAAAGTGGTTTTTCAACACTAACACAAGTGCGAAAAGTGGTTTTTCAACACTAATACAAGTGCAAAAGGGGTTTCCTGCATCAACACAAGTGCGAAAAGTGGTTTTTCAACACTAACACAAAGTGCGAAAAGTGGTTTTTCAACACTAACACAAGTGCGAAAAGTGGTTTTTCCACACCAATACAAGTGCAAAAGTGGTTGCCTGCACCAACACAAGTGCGAAAAGTGGTTTTTCAACACCAACGCAAGTGCGAAAAGTGGTTTTTCAACACTATCACAAGTGCAAAAAGTGTTTTTTCCACACTAATACAAGTGCGAAAAGTGGTTTTTCAACACTAACACAAGTGCGAAAAGTGGTTTTTCCACACTAATACAAGTGCAAAAGTGGTTTCCTGCACCAACACAAGTGCGAAAAGTGGTTTTTGAACACTAACACAAGTGCGAAAAGTGGTTTTTCCACACTAATACAATTGCAAAAGTGGTTTCCTGCACCAACTCAAGTGCGAATAGTGGTTTTTCAACACTAACACAAGTGCGAAAAGTGGTTTTTCAACACTAACACAAGTGCGAAAAGTGGTTTTCCACACTAATACAAGTGCAAAAGTGGTTTCCTGCACCAACACAAGTGCGAAAAGTGGTTTTTCAACACTAACACAAGTGCGAAACGTGGTTTTTCAACACTATCACAAGTGCAAAAAGTATTTTTTTCCACACTAATACAAGTGCGAAAAGTGGTTTTTTCAACACTAACACAAGTGCGAAAAGTGGTTTTTCCACACTAATACAAGTGCAAAAGTGGTTTCCTGCACCAACACAAGTGCGAAAAGTGTTTTTTCAACACTAACACAAGTGCGAAAAGTGGTTTTTCAACACTAACACAAGTGCGAAAAGTGGTTTTTCAACACTAACACAAGTGCAAAAAGTGTTTTTCCACACTAATACAAGTGCAAAAGTGGTTTCCTGCACCAACACAAGTGCGAAAAGTGGTTTTTCAACACTAACACAAGTGCGAAAAGTGGTTTTTCCACACTAATACAAGTGCAAAAGTGGTTTCCTGCACCAACACAAGTGCGAAAAGTGGTTTTTCAACACTAACACAAGTGCGAAAAGTGGTTCTTCAACACTAACACAAGTGCGAAAAGTGGTTTTTCAACACTAACACAAGTGCGAAAAGTGGTTTTTCAACACTATCACAAGTGCAAAAAGTGGTTTTTCCACACTAATACAAGTGCAAAAGTGGTTTCCTGCACCAACACAAGTGCGAAAAGTGGTTTTTCAACACTAACACAAGTGCGAAAAGTGATTTTTCAACACTAACACAAGTGCGAAAAGTGATTTTTCAACACTAACACAAGTGCGAAAAGTGGTTTTTCAACACTATCACTAGTGCAAAAAGTGTTTTTTCCACACTAATACAAGTGCAAAAGTGGTTTCCTGCACCAACACAAGTGCGAAAAGTGGTTTTTCAACACTATCACAAGTGCAAAAAGTGTTTTTTCCACACTAATACAAGTGCAAAAGTGGTTTCCTGCACCAACACAAGTGCGAAAAGTGGTTTTTCAACACTAACACAAGTGCGAAAAGTGGTTTTTGAACACTAACACAAGTGCGAAAAGTGGTTTTTCAACACTATCACAAGTGCAAAAAGTGTTTTTGCCACACTAATACAAGTGCAAAAGTGGTTTCCTGCACCAACACAAGTGCGAAAAGTGGTTTTTTCAACACTAACACAAGTGCGAAAAGTGGTTTTTCAACACTAACACAAGTGCGAAAAGTGGTTTTTCCACACTAATACAAGTGCAAAAGTGGTTTCCTGCACCAACACAAGTGCGAAAAGTGGTTTTCAACACTAACACAAGTGCGGAAAGTGGTTTTTCAACACTAACACAAGTGCGAAAAGTGGTTTTGCCACACTAATACAAGTGCAAAAGTGGTTTCCTGCACCAACACAAGTGCGAAAAGTGGTTTTTCAACACTAACGCAAGTGCGAAAAGTGGTTTTTTCAACACTAACACAAGTGCGAAAAGTGGTTTTTCCACACTAATACAAGTGCAAAAGTGGTTTCCTGCACCAACACAAGTGCAAAAAGTGGTTTTTCAACACTAACACAAGTGCGAAAAGTGGTTTTTCAACACTATCACAAGTGCAAAAAGTGTTTGTTCCACACTAATACAAGTGCAAAAGTGGTTTCCTGCACCAACACAAGTGCGAAAAGTGGTTTTTCAACACTAACACAAGTGCCAAAAGTGGTTTTTCAACACTATCACAAGTGCAAAAAGTGTTTTTTCCACACTAATACAAGTGCAAAAGTGGTTTCCTGCACCAACACAAGTGCGAAAAGTGGTTTTTCAACACTAACACAAGTGCGAAAAGTGGTTTTTCCACACTAATACAAGTGCAAAAGTGGTTTCCTGCACCAACACAAGTGCGAAAAGTGGTTTTTCAACACTAACACAAGTGCGAAAAGTGGTTCTTCAACACTAACACAAGTGCAAAAAAGTGGTTCTTCAACACTAACACAAGTGCGAAAAGTGGTTTTTCAACACTAACACAAGTGCGAAAAGTGGTTTTTCAACACTATCACAAGTGCAAAAAGTGGTTTTTCAACACTAATACAAGTGCAAAAGTGGTTTCCTGCACCAACAGAAGTGCGAAAAGTGGTTTTTCAACACTAACACAAGTGCGAAAAGTGGTTTTTCAACACTATCACAAGTGCAAAAAGTGTTTTTGCCACACTAATACAAGTGCAATAGTGGTTTCCTGCACCAACACAAGTGCGAAAAGTGGTTTTTCAACACTAACACAAGTGCGAAAAGTGGTTTTTCAACACTAACACAAGTGCGAAAAGTGGTTTTTCCACACTAATACAAGTGCAAAAGTGGTTTCCTGCACCAACACAAGTGCGAAAAGAGGTTTTTCAACACTAACACAAGTGTGAAAAGTGGTTTTTCAACACTAACACAAGTGCGAAAAGTGGTTTTTCAACACTAACACAAGTGCAAAAAGTGTTTTTCCACACTAATACAAGTGCAAAAGTGGTTTCCTGCACCAACACAAGTGCGAAAAGTG
This sequence comes from Myxine glutinosa, assembly GCF_964187855.1. Taxonomy (NCBI): domain Eukaryota; kingdom Metazoa; phylum Chordata; class Myxini; order Myxiniformes; family Myxinidae; genus Myxine; species Myxine glutinosa. Next base: position 41,183 of record NW_027616634.1, on the reverse strand, counting down.
GTTTTTCAACACTAACACAAGTGCGAAAAGTGGTTTTTCAACACTAACACAAGTGCAAAAAGTGTTTTTTCCACACTAATACAAGTGCAAAAGGGGTTTCCTGCATCAACACAAGTGCGAAAAGTCGTTTTTCAACACTAACACAAGTGCGAAAAGTGGTTTTTCAACACTAACACAAGTGCGAAAAGTGGTTTTTCCATACCAATACAAGTGCAAAAGTGGTTTCCTGCACCAACACAAGTGCGAAAAGTGGTTTTTCAACACTAATGCAAGTGCGAAAAGTGGTTTTTCAACACTATCACAAGTGCAAAAAGTGTTTTTTCCACACTAATACAAGTGCGAAAAGTGGTTTTTCAACACTAACACAAGTGCGAAAAGTGGTTTTTCCACACTAATACAAGTGCAAAAGTGGTTTCCTGCACCAACACAAGTGCGAAAAGTGGTTTTTCAACACTAACACATGTGCGAAAAGTGGTTTTTCCACACTAATACAATTGCAAAAGTGGTTTCCTGCACCAACTCAAGTGCGAATAGTGGTTTTTCAACACTAACACAAGTGCGAAAAGTGGTTTTTCAACACTATCACAAGTGCAAAAAGTGGTTTTTCAACACTAACACAAGTGCGAAAAGTGGTTTTTCAACACTAACACAAGTGCGAAAAGTGGTTTTTCAACACTAACACAAGTGCGAAAAGTGTTTTTTCCACACTAATACAAGTGCAAAAGTGGTTTCCTGCACCAACAGAAGTGCGAAAAGTGGTTTTTCAACACTAACACAAGTGGGAAAAGTGGTTTTTCAACACTAACACAAGTGCGAAAAGTGTTTTTTCCACATAATACAAGTGCAAAAGTGGGTTCCTGCACCAACACAAGTGCGAAAAGTGGTTTTTCAACACTAACACAAGTGCGAAAAGTGGTTTTTCAACACTAACACAAGTTCAAAAAGTGTTTTTCCACACTACTACAAGTGCAAAAGTGGTTTCCTGCACCAACACAAGTGCGAAAAGTGGTTCTTCAACACTAACACAAGTGCGAAAAGTGGTTTTTCAACACTAACACAAGTGCGAAAAGTGGTTTTTCAACACTAACACAAGTGCGAAAAGTGGTTTTTCCACACTAATACAAGTGCAAAAGTGGTTTCCTGCACCAACACAAGTGCAAAAAGTGGTTTTTCAACACTAACACAAGTGCGAAAAGTGGTTTTTCAACACTATCACAAGTGCAAAAAGTGTTTGTTCCACACGAATACAAGTGCAAAATTGGTTTCCTGCACCAACACAAGTGCGAAAAGTGGTTTTTCAACACTAACACAAGTGCCAAAAGTGGTTTTTCAACACTATCACAAGTGCAAAAAGTGTTTTTTCCACACTAATACAAGTGCAAAAGTGGTTTCCTGCACCAACACAAGTGCGAAAAGTGGTTTTTCAACACTAACACAAGTGCGAAAAGTGGTTTTTCCACACTAATACAAGTGCAAAAGTGGTTTCCTGCACCAACACAAGTGCGAAAAGTGGTTTTTCAACACTAACACAAGTGCGAAAAGTGGTTCTTCAACACTAACACAAGTGCAAAAAAGTGGTTCTTCAACACTAACACAAGTGCGAAAGTGGTTTTTCAACACTAACACAAGTGCGAAAAGTGGTTTTTCAACACTATCACAAGTGCAAAAAGTGGTTTTTCAACACTAATACAAGTGCAAAAGTGGTTTCCTGCACCAACAGAAGTGCGAAAAGTGGTTTTTCAACACTAACACAAGTGCGAAAAGTGGTTTTTCAACACTATCACAAGTGCAAAAAGTGTTTTTGCCACACTAATACAAGTGCAATAGTGGTTTCCTGCACCAACACAAGTGCGAAAAGTGGTTTTTCAACACTAAAACAAGTGCGAAAAGTGGTTTTTCAACACTAACACAAGTGCGAAAAGTGGTTTTTCCACACTAATACAAGTGCAAAAGTGGTTTCCTGCACCAACACAAGTGCGAAAAGAGGTTTTTCAACACTAACACAAGTGTGAAAAGTGGTTTTTCAACACTAACACAAGTGCGAAAAGTGGTTTTTCAACACTAACACAAGTGCAAAAAGTGTTTTTCCACACTAATACAAGTGCAAAAGTGGTTTCCTGCACCAACACAAGTGCGAAAAGTGGTTTTTCAACACTAACACAAGTGCGAAAAGTGGTTTTTCAACACTAACACAAGTGCAAAAAGTGTTTTTTCCACACTAATACAAGTGCAAAAGGGGTTTCCTGCATCAACACAAGTGCGAAAAGTCGTTTTTCAACACTAACACAAGTGCGAAAAGTGGTTTTTCAACACTAACACAAGTGCGAAAAGTGGTTTTTCCATACCAATACAAGTGCAAAAGTGGTTTCCTGCACCAACACAAGTGCGAAAAGTGGTTTTTCAACACTAATGCAAGTGCGAAAAGTGGTTTTTCAACACTATCACAAGTGCAAAAAGTGTTTTTTCCACACTAATACAAGTGCGAAAAGTGGTTTTTCAACACTAACACAAGTGCGAAAAGTGGTTTTTCCACACTAATACAAGTGCAAAAGTGGTTTCCTGCACCAACACAAGTGCGAAAAGTGGTTTTTCAACACTAACACATGTGCGAAAAGTGGTTTTTCCACACTAATACAATTGCAAAAGTGGTTTCCTGCACCAACTCAAGTGCGAATAGTGGTTTTTCAACACTAACACAAGTGCGAAAAGTGGTTTTTCAACACTATCACAAGTGCAAAAAGTGGTTTTTCAACACTAACACAAGTGCGAAAAGTGGTTTTTCAACACTAACACAAGTGCGAAAAGTGGTTTTTCAACACTAACACAAGTGCGAAAAGTGTTTTTTCCACACTAATACAAGTGCAAAAGTGGTTTCCTGCACCAACAGAAGTGCGAAAAGTGGTTTTTCAACACTAACACAAGTGGGAAAAGTGGTTTTTCAACACTAACACAAGTGCGAAAAGTGTTTTTTCCACATAATACAAGTGCAAAAGTGGGTTCCTGCACCAACACAAGTGCGAAAAGTGGTTTTTCAACACTAACACAAGTGCGAAAAGTGGTTTTTCAACACTAACACAAGTTCAAAAAGTGTTTTTCCACACTACTACAAGTGCAAAAGTGGTTTCCTGCACCAACACAAGTGCGAAAAGTGGTTCTTCAACACTAACACAAGTGCGAAAAGTGGTTTTTCAACACTAACACAAGTGCGAAAAGTGGTTTTTCAACACTAACACAAGTGCGAAAAGTGGTTTTTCAACACTATCACAAGTGCAAAAAGTGTTTTTTCCACACTAATACAAGTGCAAAGGTGGTTTCCTGCACCAACACAAGTGCGAAAAGTGGTTTTTCAACACTAACACATGTGCGAAAAGTGGTTTTTCAACACTAACACAAGTGCGAAAAGTGGTTTTTCCACACTAACACAAGTGCAAAAGTGGTTTCCTGCACCAACACAAGTGCGAAAAGTTGTTTTTCAACACTAACACAAGTGTGAAAAGTGGTTTTTCAACACTAACACAAGTGCGAAAAGTGGTTTTTCAACACTAACACAAGTGCAAAAAGTGTTTTTCCACACTAATACAAGTGCAAAAGTGGTTTCCTGCACCAACACAAGTGCGAAAAGTGGTTTTTCAACACTAACACAAGTGCGAAAAGTGGTTTTTCAACACTAACACAAGTGCAAAAAGTGTTTTTTCCACACTAATACAAGTGCAAAAGGGGTTTCCTGCATCAACACAAGTGCGAAAAGTCGTTTTTCAACACTAACATAAGTGCGAAAAGTGGTTTTTCAACACTAACACAAGTGCGAAAAGTGGTTTTTCCATACCAATACAAGTGCAAAAGTGGTTTCCTGCACCAACACAAGTGCGAAAAGTGGTTTTTCAACACTAATGCAAGTGCAAAAAGTGTTTTTTCCACACTAATACAAGTGCGAAAAGTGGTTTTTCAACACTAACACAAGTGCGAAAAGTAGTTTTTCCACACTAATACAAGTGCAAAAGTGGTTTCCTGCACCAACACAAGTGCGAAAAGTGGTTTTTCAACACTAACACAAGTGCGAAAAGTGGTTTTTCCACACTAATACAATTGCAAAAGTGGTTTCCTGCACCAACTCAAGTGCGAATAGTGGTTTTTCAACACTAACACAAGTGCGAAAAGTGGTTTTTCAACACTATCACAAGTGCAAAAAGTGGTTTTTCAACACTAACACAAGTGCGAAAAGTGGTTTTTCAACACTAACACAAGTGCGAAAAGTGGTTTTTCAACACTAACACAAGTGCGAAAAGTGTTTTTTTCCACACTAATACAAGTGCAAAAGTGGTTTCCTGCACCAACAGAAGTGCGAAAAGTGGTTTTTCAACACTAACACAAGTGGGAAAAGTGGTTTTTCAACACTAACACAAGTGCGAAAAGTGTTTTTTCCACATAATACAAGTGCAAAAGTGGGTTCCTGCACCAACACAAGTGCGAAAAGTGGTTTTTCAACACTAACACAAGTGCGAAAAGTGGTTTTTCAACACTAACACAAGTTCAAAAAGTGTTTTCCACACTACTACAAGTGCAAAAGTGGTTTCCTGCACCAACACAAGTGCGAAAAGTGGTTCTTCAACACTAACACAAGTGCGAAAAGTGGTTTTTCAACACTAACACAAGTGCGAAAAGTGGTTTTTCAACACTAACACAAGTGCGAAAAGTGGTTTTTCAACACTAACACATGTGCGAAAAGTGGTTTTTCAACACTAACACAAGTGCGAAAAGTGGTTTTTCCACACTAATACAAGTGCAAAAGTGGTTTCCTGCACCAACACAAGTGCGAAAAGTGGTTTTTCAACACTAACACAAGTGCGAAACGTGGTTTTTCAACACTATCACAAGTGCAAAAAGTATTTTTTCCACACTAATACAAGTGCGAAAAGTGGTTTTTCAACACTAACACAAGTGCAAAAAGTGGTTTTTCCACACTAATACAAGTGCAAAAGTGGTTTCCTGCACCAACACAAGTGCGAAAAGTGTTTTTTCAACACTAACACAAGTGCGAAAAGTGGTTTTTCAACACTAACACAAGTGCGAAAAGTTGTTTTTCAACACTAACACAAGTGCGAAAAGTGGTTTTTCAACACTATCACAAGTGCAAAAAGTGTTTTTCCACACTAATACAAGTGCAAAAGTGGTTTCCTGCACCAACACAAGTGCGAAAAGTGGTTTTTCAACACTAACACAAGTGCGAAAAGTGGTTTTTCAACACTATCACAAGTGCAAAAAGTGTTTTTTCCACACTAATACAAGTGCAAAAGTGGTTTCCTGCACCAACACAAGTGCGAAAAGTGGTTTTTCAACACTAACACAAGTGCGAAAAGTGGTTTTTCAACACTAACACAAGTGCGAAAAGTGGTTTTTCAACACTAACACAAGTGCGAAAAGTGGTTTTTCAACACTAACACAAGTGCGAAAAGTGGTTTTTCAACACTAACACAAGTGCGAAAAGTGGTTTTTCAACACTATCACAAGTGCAAAAAGTGTTTTTTCCACACTAATACAAGTGCAAAAGTGGTTTCCTGCACCAACACAAGTGCGAAAAGTGGTTTTTCAACACTAACACAAGTGCCAAAAGTGGTTTTTCCACACTAATACAAGTGCAAAAGTGGTTTCCTGCACCAACACAAGTGCGAAAAGTGGTTTTTCAACACTAACACAAGTGCGAAAAGTGGTTTTTCCACACTAATACAAGTGCAAAAGTGGTTTCTTGCACCAACACAAGTGCGAAAAGTGGTTTTTCAACACTAACACAAGTGCGAAAAGTGGTTTTTCCACACTAATACAAGTGCAAAAGTGGTTTCTTGCACCAACACAAGTGCGAAAAGTGGTTTTTCAACACTAACACAAGTGCGAAAAGTGGTTCTTCAACAATAACACAAGTGCGAAAAGTGGTTTTTCAACACTAACACAAGTGCGAAAAGTGGTTTTTCAACACTATCACAAGTGCAAAAAGTGGTTTTCCCACACTAATACAAGTGCAAAAGTGGTTTCCTGCACCAACACAAGTGCGAAAAGTGGTTTTTCAACACTAACACAAGTGCGAAAAGTGATTTTTCAACACTAACACAAGTGCGAAAAGTGGTTTTTCAACACTACCACTAGTGCAAAAAGTGTTTTTTCCACACTAATACAAGTGCAAAAGTGGTTTCCTGCACCAACACAAGTGCGAAAAGTGGTTTTTCAACACTAACACAAGTGCGAAAAGTGGTTTTTCAACACTATCACAAGTGCAAAAAGTGTTTTTCCACACTAATACAAGTGCAAAAGTGGTTTCCTGCACCAACACAAGTGCGAAATGTGGTTTTTCAACACTAACACAAGTGCGAAAAGTGGTTTTTGAACACTAACACAAGTGCGAAAAGTGGTTTTTCAACACTATCACAAGTGCATAAAGTGTTTTTTCCACACTAATACAAGTGCAAAAGTGGTTTCCTGCACCAACACAAGTGCGAAAAGTGGTTTTTCAACACTAACACAAGTGTGAAAAGTGGTTTTTCAACCCTAACACAAGTGCGAAAAGTGGTTTTTCAACACTATCACAAGTGCAAAAAATGTTTTTGCCACACTAATACAAGTGCAAAAGTGGTTTCCTGCACCAACCCAAGTGCGAAAAGTGGTTTTTCAACACTAACACAAGTGCGAAAAGTGGTTTTTCAACACTAACACAAGTGCGAAAAGTGGTTTTTCCACACTAATACAAGTGCAAAAGTGGTTTCCTGCACCAACACAAGTGCGAAAAGTGGTTTTTCAACACTAACACAAGTGCGAAAAGTGGTTTTTCAACACTAACACAAGTGCGAAAAGTGGTTTTGCCACACTAATACAAGTGCAAAAGTGGTTTCCTGCACCAACACAAGTGCGAAAAGTGGTTTTTCAACACTAACACAAGTGCGAAAAGTGGTTTTTCAACACTAACGCAAGTGCGAAAAGTGGTTTTTCAACACTAACACAAGTGCGAAACGTGGTTTTTCAACACTATCACAAGTGCGAAAAGTGGTTTTTCCACACTAATACAAGTGCAAAAGTGGTTTCCTGCACCAACACAAGTGCAAAAAGTGGTTTTTCAACACTAACACAAGTGCGAAAAGTGGTTTTTCAACACTATCACAAGTGCAAAAAGTGTTTGTTCCACACTAATACAAGTGCAAAAGTGGTTTCCTGCACCAACACAAGTGCGAAAAGTGGTTTTTCAACACTAACACAAGTGCCAAAAGTGGTTTTTCAACACTATCACAAGTGCAAAAAGTGTTTTTTCCACACTAATACAAGTGCAAAAGTGGTTTCCTGCACCAACACAAGTGCGAAAAGTGGTTTTTCAACACTAACACAAGTGCGAAAAGTGGTTTTTCCACACTAATACAAGTGCAAAAGTGGTTTCCTGCACCAACACAAGTGCGAAAAGTGGTTTTTCAACACTAACACAAGTGCGAAAAGTGGTTCTTCAACACTAACACAAGTGCGAAAAGTGGTTTTTCAACACTAACACAAGTGCGAAAAGTGGTTTTTCAACACTATCACAAGTGCAAAAAGTGGTTTTTCAACACTAATACAAGTGCAAAAGTGGTTTCCTGCACCAACAGAAGTGCGAAAAGTGGTTTTTCAACACTATCACAAGTGCAAAAAGTGTTTTTTCCACACTAATACAAGTGCAATAGTGGTTTCCTGCACCAACACAAGTGCGAAAAGTGGTTTTTCAACACTAACACAAGTGCGAAAAGTGGTTTTTCAACACTAACACAAGTGCGAAAAGTGTTTTTTCCACACTAATACAAGTGCAAAAGTGGTTTCCTGCACCAACACAAGTGCGAAAAGTGGTTTTTCAACACTAACACAAGTGTGAAAAGTGGTTTTTCAACACTAACACAAGTGCGAAAAGTGGTTTTTCAACACTAACACAAGTGCAAAAAGTGTTTTTTCCACACTAATACAAGTGCAAAAGTGGTTTCCTGCACCAACACAAGTGCGAAAAGTGGTTTTTCAACACTAACACAAGTGCAAAAAGGGGTTTTTCAACACTAACACAAGTGCAAAAAGTGTTTTTTCCACACTAATACAAGTGCAAAAGGGGTTTCCTGCACCAACACAAGTGCGAAAAGTGGTTTTTCAACACTAACACAAGTGCCAAAAGTGGTTTTTCAACACTATCACAAGTGCAAAAAGTGTTTTTTCCACACTAATACAAGTGCAAAAGTGGTTTCCTGCACCAACACAAGTGCGAAAAGTGGTTTTTCAACACTAACACAAGTGCGAAAAGTGGTTTTTCCACACTAATACAAGTGCAAAAGTGGTTTCCTGCACCAACACAAGTGCGAAAAGTGGTTTTTCAACACTAACACAAGTGCGAAAAGTGGTTCTTCAACACTAACACAAGTGCGAAAAGTGGTTTTTCAACACTAACACAAGTGCGAAAAGTGGTTTTTCAACACTATCACAAGTGCAAAAAGTGGTTTTTCAACACTAATACAAGTGCAAAAGTGGTTTCCTGCACCAACAGAAGTGCGAAAAGTGGTTTTTCAACACTATCACAAGTGCAAAAAGTGTTTTTTCCACACTAATACAAGTGCAATAGTGGTTTCCTGCACCAACACAAGTGCGAAAAGTGGTTTTTCAACACTAACACAAGTGCGAAAAGTGGTTTTTCAACACTAACACAAGTGCGAAAAGTGTTTTTTCCACACTAATACAAGTGCAAAAGTGGTTTCCTGCACCAACACAAGTGCGAAAAGTGGTTTTTCAACACTAACACAAGTGTGAAAAGTGGTTTTTCAACACTAACACAAGTGCGAAAAGTGGTTTTTCAACACTAACACAAGTGCAAAAAGTGTTTTTTCCACACTAATACAAGTGCAAAAGTGGTTTCCTGCACCAACACAAGTGCGAAAAGTGGTTTTTCAACACTAACACAAGTGCAAAAAGGGGTTTTTCAACACTAACACAAGTGCAAAAAGTGTTTTTTCCACACTAATACAAGTGCAAAAGGGGTTTCCTGCATCAACACAAGTGCAAAAAGTGGTTTTTCAACACTAACACAAGTGCGAAAAGTGGTTTTTCAACACTAACACAAGTGCAAAAAGTGTTTTTTCCACACTAATACAAGTGCAAAAGTGGTTTCCTGCACCAACACAAGTGCAAAAAGTGGTTTTTCAACACTAACACAAGTGCGAAAAGTGGTTTTTCAACACTATCACAAGTGCAAAAAGTGTTTGTTCCACACTAATACAAGTGCAAAAGTGGTTTCCTGCACCAACACAAGTGCGAAAAGTGGTTTTTCAACACTAACACAAGTGCCAAAAGTGGTTTTTCAACACTATCACAAGTGCAAAAAGTGTTTTTTCCACACTAATACAAGTGCAAAAGTGGTTTCCTGCACCAACACAAGTGCGAAAAGTGGTTTTTCAACACTAACACAAGTGCGAAAAGTGGTTTTTCCACACTAATACAAGTGCAAAAGTGGTTCCCTGCACCAACACAAGTGCGAAAAGTGGTTTTTCAACACTAACACAAGTGCGAAAAGTGGTTCTTCAACACTAACACAAGTGCGAAAAGTGGTTCTTCAACACTAACACAAGTGCGAAAAGTGGTTTTTCAACACTAACACAAGTGCGAAAAGTGGTTTTTCAACACTATCACAAGTGCAAAAAGTGGTTTTTCAACACTAATACAAGTGCAAAAGTGGTTTCCTGCACCAACAGAAGTGCGAAAAGTGGTTTTTCAACACTAACACAAGTGCGAAAAGTGGTTTTTCAACACTATCACAAGTGCAAAAAGTGTTTTTGCCACACTAATACAAGTGCAATAGTGGTTTCCTGCACCAACACAAGTGCGAAAAGTGGTTTTTCAACACTAACACAAGTGCGAAAAGTGGTTTTTCAACACTAACACAAGTGCGAAAAGTGTTTTTTCCACACTAATACAAGTGCAAAAGTGGTTTCCTGCACCAACACAAGTGCGAAAAGAGGTTTTTCAACACTAACACAAGTGTGAAAAGTGGTTTTTCAACACTAACACAAGTGTGAAAAGTGGTTTTTCAACACTAACACAAGTGCGAAAAGTGGTTTTTCAACACTAACACAAGTGCAAAAAGTGTTTTTCCACACTAATACAAGTGCAAAAGTGGTTTCCTGCACCAACACAAGTGCGAAAAGTGGTTTTTCAACACTATCACAAGTGCAAAAAGTGTTTTTTCCACACTAATACAAGTGCAAAAGTGGTTTCCTGCACCAACACAAGTGCGAAAAGTGGTTTTTCAACACTAACACAAGTGCGAAAAGTGGTTTTTGAACACTAACACAAGTGCGAAAAGTGGTTTTTCAACACTATCACAAGTGCAAAAAGTGTTTTTGCCACACTAATACAAGTGCAAAAGTGGTTTCCTGCACCAACACAAGTGCGAAAAGTGGTTTTTCAACACTAACACAAGTGCGAAAAGTGGTTTTTCAACACTAACACAAGTGCGAAAAGTGGTTTTTCCACACTAATACAAGTGCAAAAGTGGTTTTTCCACACTAATACAAGTGCGAAAAGTGGTTTTTCAACACTAACACAAGTGCGGAAAGTGGTTTTTCAACACTAACACAAGTGCGAAAAGTGGTTTTGCCACACTAATACAAGTGCAAAAGTGGTTTCCTGCACCAACACAAGTGCGAAAAGTGGTTTTTCAACACTAACGCAAGTGCGAAAAGTGGTTTTTCAACACTAACACAAGTGCGAAAAGTGGTTTTTCCACACTAATACAAGTGCAAAAGTGGTTTCCTGCACCAACACAAGTGCAAAAAGTGGTTTTTCAACACTAACACAAGTGCAAAATGTGTTTGTTCCACACTAATACAAGTGCAAAAGTGGTTTCCTGCACCAACACAAGTGCGAAAAGTGGTTTTTCAACACTAACACAAGTGCGAAAAGTGGTTCTTCAACACTAACACAAGTGCAAAAAAGTGGTTCTTCAACACTAACACAAGTGCGAAAAGTGGTTTTTCAACACTAACACAAGTGCGAAAAGTGGTTTTTCAACACTATCACAAGTGCAAAAAGTGGTTTTTCAACACTAATACAAGTGCAAAAGTGGTTTCCTACACCAACAGAAGTGCGAAAAGTGGTTTTTCAACACTAACACAAGTGCGAAAAGTGGTTTATCAACACTATCACAAGTGCAAAAAGTGTTTTTGCCACACTAATACAAGTGCAATAGTGGTTTCCTGCACCAACACAAGTGCGAAAAGTGGTTTTTCAACACTAACACAAGTGCGAAAAGTGGTTTTTCAACACTAACACAAGTGCGAAAAGTGGTTTTTCCACACTAATACAAGTGCAAAATTGGTTTCCTGCACCAACACAAGTGCGAAAAGAGGTTTTTCAACACTAACACAAGTGTGAAAAGTGGTTTTTCAACACTAACACAAGTGCGAAAAGTGGTTTTTCAACACTAACACAAGTGCAAAAAGTGTTTTTCCACACTAATACAAGTGCAAAAGTGGTTTCCTGCACCAACACAAGTGCGAAAAGTGGTTTTTCAACACTAACACAAGTGCAAAAAGTGTTTTTTCTACACTAATACAAGTGCAAAAGGGGTTTCCTGCATCAACACAAGTGCGAAAAGTCGTTTTTCAACACTAACACAAGTGCGAAAAGTGGTTTTTCAACACTAACACAAGTGCGAAAAGTGGTTTTTCCATACCAATACAAGTGCAAAAGTGGTTTCCTGCACCAACACAAGTGCGAAAAGTGGTTTTTCAACACTAATGCAAGTGCGAAAAGTGGTTTTTCAACACTATCACAAGTGCAAAAAGTGTTTTTTCCACACTAATACAAGTGCGAAAAGTGGTTTTTCAACACTAACACAAGTGCGAAAAGTGGTTTTTCCACACTAATACAAGTGCAAAAGTGGTTTCCTGCACCAACACAAGTGCGAAAAGTGGTTTTTCAACACTAACACAAGTGCGAAAAGTGGTTTTTCCACACTAATACAATTGCAAAAGTGGTTTCCTGCACCAACTCAAGTGCGAATAGTGGTTTTTCAACACTAACACAAGTGCGAAAAGTGGTTTTTCAACACTATCACAAGTGCAAAAAGTGGTTTTTCAACACTAACACAAGTGCGAAAAGTGGTTTTTCAACACTAACACAAGTGCGAAAAGTGGTTTTTCAACACTAACACAAGTGCGAAAAGTGTTTTTTCCACACTAATACAAGTGCAAAAGTGGTTTCCTGCACCAACAGAAGTGCGAAAAGTGGTTTTTCAACACTAACACAAGTGGGAAAAGTGGTTTTTCAACACTAACACAAGTGCGAAAAGTGTTTTTTCCACATAATACAAGTGCAAAAGTGGGTTCCTGCACCAACACAAGTGCGAAAAGTGGTTTTTCAACACTAACACAAGTGCGAAAAGTGGTTTTTCAACACTAACACAAGTTCAAAAAGTGTTTTTCCACACTACTACAAGTGCAAAAGTGGTTTCCTGCACCAACACAAGTGCGAAAAGTGGTTCTTCAACACTAACACAAGTGCGAAAAGTGGTTTTTCAACACTAACACAAGTGCGAAAAGTGGTTTTTCAACACTAACACAAGTGCGAAAAGTGGTTTTTCAACACTATCACAAGTGCAAAAAGTGTTTTTTCCACACTAATACAAGTGCAAAGGTGGTTTCCTGCACCAACACAAGTGCGAAAAGTGGTTTTTCAACACTAACACATGTGCGAAAAGTGGTTTTTCAACACTAACACAAGTGCGAAAAGTGGTTTTTCCACACTAACACAAGTGCAAAAGTGGTTTCCTGCACCAACACAAGTGCGAAAAGTTGTTTTTCAACACTAACACAAGTGTGAAAAGTGGTTTTTCAACACTAACACAAGTGCGAAAAGTGGTTTTTCAACACTAACACAAGTGCAAAAAGTGTTTTTCCACACTAATACAAGTGCAAAAGTGGTTTCCTGCACCAACACAAGTGCGAAAAGTGGTTTTTCAACACTAACACAAGTGCGAAAAGTGGTTTTTCAACACTAACACAAGTGCAAAAAGTGTTTTTTCCACACTAATACAAGTGCAAAAGGGGTTTCCTGCATCAACACAAGTGCGAAAAGTCGTTTTTCAACACTAACATAAGTGCGAAAAGTGGTTTTTCAACACTAACAGAAGTGCGAAAAGTGGTTTTTCCATACCAATACAAGTGCAAAAGTGGTTTCCTGCACCAACACAAGTGCGAAAAGTGGTTTTTCAACACTAATGCAAGTGCGAAAAGTGGTTTTTCAACACTATCACAAGTGCAAAAAGTGTTTTTTCCACACTAATACAAGTGCGAAAAGTGGTTTTTCAACACTAACACAAGTGCGAAAAGTGGTTTTTCCACACTAATACAAGTGCAAAAGTGGTTTCCTGCACCAACACAAGTGCGAAAAGTGGTTTTTCAACACTAACACAAGTGCGAAAAGTGGTTTTTCCACACTAATACAATTGCAAAAGTGGTTTCCTGCACCAACTCAAGTGCGAATAGTGGTTTTTCAACACTAACACAAGTGCGAAAAGTGGTTTTTCAACACTATCACAAGTGCAAAAAGTGGTTTTTCAACACTAACACAAGTGCGAAAAGTGGTTTTTCAACACTAACACAAGTGCGAAAAGTGGTTTTTCAACACTAACACAAGTGCGAAAAGTGTTTTTTCCACACTAATACAAGTGCAAAAGTGGTTTCCTGCACCAACAGAAGTGCGAAAAGTGGTTTTTCAACACTAACACAAGTGGGAAAAGTGGTTTTTCAACACTAACACAAGTGCGAAAAGTGTTTTTTCCACATAATACAAGTGCAAAAGTGGGTTCCTGCACCGACACAAGTGCGAAAAGTGGTTTTTCAACACTAACACAAGTGCGAAAAGTGGTTTTTCAACACTAACACAAGTTCAAAAAGTGTTTTCCACACTACTACAAGTGCAAAAGTGGTTTCCTGCACCAACACAAGTGCGAAAAGTGGTTCTTCAACGCTAACACAAGTGCGAAAAGTGGTTTTTCAACACTAACACAAGTGCGAAAAGTGGTTTTTCAACACTAACACAAGTGCGAAAAGTGGTTTTTCCACACTAATACAAGTGCAAAATTGGTTTCCTGCACCAACACAAGTGCGAAAAGAGGTTTTTCAACACTAACACAAGTGTGAAAAGTGGTTTTTCAACACTAACACAAGTGCGAAAAGTGGTTTTTCAACACCAACAGAAGTGCGAAAAGTGGTTTTTCAACACAAACACAAGTGCGAAAAGTGGTTTTTCAACACTATCACAAGTGCAAAAAGTGTTTTTGCCACACTAATACAAGTGCAATAGTGGTTTCCTGCACCAACACAAGTGCGAAAAGTGGTTTTTCAACACTAACACAAGTGCGAAAAGTGGTTTTTCAACACTAACACAAGTGCGAAAAGTGGTTTTTCCACACTAATACAAGTGCAAAATTGGTTTCCTGCACCAACACAAGTGCGAAAAGAGGTTTTTCAACACTAACACAAGTGTGAAAAGTGGTTTTTCAACACTAACACAAGTGCGAAAAGTGGTTTTTCAACACTAACACAAGTGCAAAAAGTGTTTTTCCACACTAATACAAGTGCAAAAGTGGTTTCCTGCACCAACACAAGTGCGAAAAGTGGTTTTTCAACACTAACACAAGTGCAAAAAGTGTTTTTTCCACACTAATACAAGTGCAAAAGGGGTTTCCTGCATCAACACAAGTGCGAAAAGTCGTTTTTCAACACTAACACAAGTGCGAAAAGTGGTTTTTCAACACTAACACAAGTGCGAAAAGTGGTTTTTCCATACCAATACAAGTGCAAAAGTGGTTTCCTGCACCAACACAAGTGCGAAAAGTGGTTTTTCAACACTAATGCAAGTGCGAAAAGTGGTTTTTCAACACTATCACAAGTGCAAAAAGTGTTTTTTCCACACTAATACAAGTGCGAAAAGTGGTTTTTCAACACTAACACAAGTGCGAAAAGTGGTTTTTCCACACTAATACAAGTGCAAAAGTGGTTTCCTGCACCAACACAAGTGCGAAAAGTGGTTTTTCAACACTAACACAAGTGCGAAAAGTGGTTTTTCCACACTAATACAATTGCAAAAGTGGTTTCCTGCACCAACTCAAGTGCGAATAGTGGTTTTTCAACACTAACACAAGTGCGAAAAGTGGTTTTTCAACACTATCACAAGTGCAAAAAGTGGTTTTTCAACACTAACACAAGTGCGAAAAGTGGTTTTTCAACACTAACACAAGTGCGAAAAGTGGTTTTTCAACACTAACACAAGTGCGAAAAGTGTTTTTTCCACACTAATACAAGTGCAAAAGTGGTTTCCTGCACCAACAGAAGTGCGAAAAGTGGTTTTTCAACACTAACACAAGTGGGAAAAGTGGTTTTTCAACACTAACACAAGTGCGAAAAGTGTTTTTTCCACATAATACAAGTGCAAAAGTGGGTTCCTGCACCAACACAAGTGCGAAAAGTGGTTTTTCAACACTAACACAAGTGCGAAAAGTGGTTTTTCAACACTAACACAAGTTCAAAAAGTGTTTTTCCACACTACTACAAGTGCAAAAGTGGTTTCCTGCACCAACACAAGTGCGAAAAGTGGTTCTTCAACACTAACACAAGTGCGAAAAGTGGTTTTTCAACACTAACACAAGTGCGAAAAGTGGTTTTTCAACACTAACACAAGTGCAAAAAGTGGTTTTTCAACACTATCACAAGTGCAAAAAGTGTTTTTTCCACACTAATACAAGTGCAAAGGTGGTTTCCTGCACCAACACAAGTGCGAAAAGTGGTTTTTCAACACTAACACATGTGCGAAAAGTGGTTTTTCAACACTAACACAAGTGCGAAAAGTGGTTTTTCCACACTAACACAAGTGCAAAAGTGGTTTCCTGCACCAACACAAGTGCGAAAAGTTGTTTTTCAACACTAACACAAGTGTGAAAAGTGGTTTTTCAACACTAACACAAGTGCGAAAAGTGGTTTTTCAACACTAACACAAGTGCAAAAAGTGTTTTTCCACACTAATACAAGTGCAAAAGTGGTTTCCTGCACCAACACAAGTGCGAAAAGTGGTTTTTCAACACTAACACAAGTGCGAAAAGTGGTTTTTCAACACTAACACAAGTGCAAAAAGTGTTTTTTCCACACTAATACAAGTGCAAAAGGGGTTTCCTGCATCAACACAAGTGCGAAAAGTCGTTTTTCAACACTAACATAAGTGCGAAAAGTGGTTTTTCAACACTAACACAAGTGCGAAAAGTGGTTTTTCCATACCAATACAAGTGCAAAAGTGGTTTCCTGCACCAACACAAGTGCGAAAAGTGGTTTTTCAACACTAATGCAAGTGCGAAAAGTGGTTTTTCAACACTATTACAAGTGCAAAAAGTGTTTTTTCCACACTAATACAAGTGCGAAAAGTGGTTTTTCAACACTAACACAAGTGCGAAAAGTGGTTTTTCCACACTAATACAAGTGCAAAAGTGGTTTCCTGCACCAACACAAGTGCGAAAAGTGGTTTTTCAACACTAACACAAGTGCGAAAAGTGGTTTTTCCACACTAATACAATTGCAAAAGTGGTTTCCTGCACCAACTCAAGTGCGAATAGTGGTTTTTCAACACTAACACAAGTGCGAAAAGTGGTTTTTCAACACTATCACAAGTGCAAAAAGTGGTTTTTCAACACTAACACAAGTGCGAAAAGTGGTTTTTCAACACTAACACAAGTGCGAAAAGTGGTTTTTCAACACTAACACAAGTGCGAAAAGTGTTTTTTCCACACTAATACAAGTGCAAAAGTGGTTTCCTGCACCAACAGAAGTGCGAAAAGTGGTTTTTCAACACTAACACAAGTGGGAAAAGTGGTTTTTCAACACTAACACAAGTGCGAAAAGTGTTTTTTCCACATAATACAAGTGCAAAAGTGGGTTCCTGCACCAACACAAGTGCGAAAAGTGGTTTTTCAACACTAACACAAGTGCGAAAAGTGGTTTTTCAACACTAACACAAGTTCAAAAAGTGTTTTCCACACTACTACAAGTGCAAAAGTGGTTTCCTGCACCAACACAAGTGCGAAAAGTGGTTCTTCAACACTAACACAAGTGCGAAAAGTGGTTTTTCAACACTAACACAAGTGCGAAAAGTGGTTTTTCAACACTAACACAAGTGCGAAAAGTGGTTTTTCAACACTATCACAAGTGCAAAAAGTGTTTTTTCCACACTAATACAAGTGCAAAAGTGGTTTCCTGCACCAACACAAGTGCGAAAAGTGGTTTTTCAACACTAACACATGTGCGAAAAGTGGTTTTTCAACACTAACACAAGTGCGAAAAGTGGTTTTTCCACACTAATACAAGTGCAAAAGTGGTTTCCTGCACCAACACAAGTGCGAAAAGTGGTTTTTCAACACTAACACAAGTGCGAAACGTGGTTTTTCAACACTATCACAAGTGCAAAAAGTATTTTTTCCACACTAATACAAGTGCGAAAAGTGGTTTTTCAACACTAACACAAGTGCGAAAAGTGGTTTTTCCACACTAATACAAGTGCAAAAGTGGTTTCCTGCACCAACACAAGTGCGAAAAGTGTTTTTTCAACACTAACACAAGTGCGAAAAGTGGTTTTTCAACACTAACACAAGTGCGAAAAGTTGTTTTTCAACACTAACACAAGTGCGAAAAGTGGTTTTTCAACATTATCACAAGTGCAAAAAGTGTTTTTCCACACTAATACAAGTGCAAAAGTGGTTTCCTGCACCAACACAAGTGCGAAAAGTGGTTTTTCAACACTAACACAAGTGCGAAAAGTGGTTTTTCAACACTAACACAAGTGCGAAAAGTGGTTTTTCAACACTAACACAAGTGCGAAAAGTGGTTTTTCAACACTAACACAAGTGCGAAAAATGGTTTTTCAACACTAACACAAGTGCGAAAAGTGGTTTTTCAACACTATCACAAGTGCAAAAAGTGTTTTTTCCACACTAATACAAGTGCAAAAGTGGTTTCCTGCACCAACACAAGTGCGAAAAGTGGTTTTTCAACACTAACACAAGTGCCAAAAGTGGTTTTTCCACACTAATACAAGTGCAAAAGTGGTTTCCTGCACCAACACAAGTGCGAAAAGTGGTTTTTCAACACTAACACAAGTGCGAAAAGTGGTTTTTCCACACTAATACAAGTGCAAAAGTGGTTTCTTGCACCAACACAAGTGCGAAAAGTGGTTTTTCAACACTAACACCAGTGCGAAAAGTGGTTTTTCCACACTAATACAAGTGCAAAAGTGGTTTCCTGCACCAACACAAGTGCGAAAAGTGGTTTTTCAACACTAACACAAGTGCGAAAAGTGGTTCTTCAACAATAACACAAGTGCGAAAAGTGGTTTTTCAACACTAACACAAGTGCGAAAAGTGGTTTTTCAACACTAACACAAGTGCGAAAAGTGGTTTTTCAACACTATCACAAGTGCAAAAAGTGGTTTTCCCACACTAATACAAGTGCAAAAGTGGTTTCCTGCACCAACACAAGTGCGAAAAGTGGTTTTTCAACACTAACACAAGTGCGAAAAGTGATTTTTCAACACTAACACAAGTGCGAAAAGTGGTTTTTCAACACTACCACTAGTGCAAAAAGTGTTTTTTCCACACTAATACAAGTGCAAAAGTGGTTTCCTGCACCAACACAAGTGCGAAAAGTGGTTTTTCAACACTAACACAAGTGCGAAAAGTGGTTTTTCAACACTATCACAAGTGCAAAAAGTGTTTTTCCACACTAATACAAGTGCAAAAGTGGTTTCCTGCACCAACACAAGTGCGAAATGTGGTTTTTCAACACTAACACAAGTGCGAAAAGTGGTTTTTGAACACTAACACAAGTGCGAAAAGTGGTTTTTCAACACTATCACAAGTGCATAAAGTGTTTTTTCCACACTAATACAAGTGCAAAAGTGGTTTCCTGCACCAACACAAGTGCGAAAAGTGGTTTTTCAACACTAACACAAGTGTGAAAAGTGGTTTTTCAACCCTAACACAAGTGCGAAAAGTGGTTTTTCAACACTATCACAAGTGCAAAAAATGTTTTTGCCACACTAATACAAGTGCAAAAGTGGTTTCCTGCACCAACCCAAGTGCGAAAAGTGGTTTTTCAACACTAACACAAGTGCGAAAAGTGGTTTTTCAACACTAACACAAGTGCGAAAAGTGGTTTTTCCACACTAATACAAGTGCAAAAGTGGTTTCCTGCACCAACACAAGTGCGAAAAGTGGTTTTTCAACACTAACACAAGTGCGAAAAGTGGTTTTTCAACACTAACACAAGTGCGAAAAGTGGTTTTGCCACACTAATACAAGTGCAAAAGTGGTTTCCTGCACCAACACAAGTGCGAAAAGTGGTTTTTCAACACTAACACAAGTGCGAAAAGTGGTTTTTCAACACTAACGCAAGTGCGAAAAGTGGTTTTTCAACACTAACACAAGTGCGAAACGTGGTTTTTCAACACTATCACAAGTGCGAAAAGTGGTTTTTCCACACTAATACAAGTGCAAAAGTGGTTTCCTGCACCAACACAAGTGCAAAAAGTGGTTTTTCAACACTAACACAAGTGCGAAAAGTGGTTTTTCAACACTATCACAAGTGCAAAAAGTGTTTGTTCCACACTAATACAAGTGCAAAAGTGGTTTCCTGCACCAACACAAGTGCGAAAAGTGGTTTTTCAACACTAACACAAGTGCCAAAAGTGGTTTTTCAACACTATCACAAGTGCAAAAAGTGTTTTTTCCACACTAATACAAGTGCAAAAGTGGTTTCCTGCACCAACACAAGTGCGAAAAGTGGTTTTTCAACACTAACACAAGTGCGAAAAGTGGTTTTTCCACACTAATACAAGTGCAAAAGTGGTTTCCTGCACCAACACAAGTGCGAAAAGTGGTTTTTCAACACTAACACAAGTGCGAAAAGTGGTTCTTCAACACTAACACAAGTGCGAAAAGTGGTTTTTCAACACTAACACAAGTGCGAAAAGTGGTTTTTCAACACTATCACAAGTGCAAAAAGTGGTTTTTCAACACTAATACAAGTGCAAAAGTGGTTTCCTGCACCAACAGAAGTGCGAAAAGTGGTTTTTCAACACTATCACAAGTGCAAAAAGTGTTTTTTCCACACTAATACAAGTGCAATAGTGGTTTCCTGCACCAACACAAGTGCGAAAAGTGGTTTTTCAACACTAACACAAGTGCGAAAAGTGGTTTTTCAACACTAACACAAGTGCGAAAAGTGTTTTTTCCACACTAATACAAGTGCAAAAGTGGTTTCCTGCACCAACACAAGTGCGAAAAGTGGTTTTTCAACACTAACACAAGTGTGAAAAGTGGTTTTTCAACACTAACACAAGTGCGAAAAGTGGTTTTTCAACACTAACACAAGTGCAAAAAGTGTTTTTTCCACACTAATACAAGTGCAAAAGTGGTTTCCTGCACCAACACAAGTGCAAAAAGGGGTTTTTCAACACTAACACAAGTGCAAAAAGTGTTTTTTCCACACTAATACAAGTGCAAAAGGGGTTTCCTGCATCAACACAAGTGCAAAAAGTGGTTTTTCAACACTAACACAAGTGCGAAAAGTGGTTTTTCAACACTAACACAAGTGCGAAAAGTGGTTTTTCAACACTATCACAAGTGCATAAAGTGTTTTTTCCACACTAATACAAGTGCAAAAGTGGTTTCCTGCACCAACACAAGTGCGAAAAGTGGTTTTTCAACACTAACACAAGTGTGAAAAGTGGTTTTTCAACCCTAACACAAGTGCGAAAAGTGGTTTTTCAACACTATCACAAGTGCAAAAAATGTTTTTGCCACACTAATACAAGTGCAAAAGTGGTTTCCTGCACCAACCCAAGTGCGAAAAGTGGTTTTTCAACACTAACACAAGTGCGAAAAGTGGTTTTTCAACACTAACACAAGTGCGAAAAGTGGTTTTTCCACACTAATACAAGTGCAAAAGTGGTTTCCTGCACCAACACAAGTGCGAAAAGTGGTTTTTCAACACTAACACAAGTGCGAAAAGTGGTTTTTCAACACTAACACAAGTGCGAAAAGTGGTTTTGCCACACTAATACAAGTGCAAAAGTGGTTTCCTGCACCAACACAAGTGCGAAAAGTGGTTTTTCAACACTAACACAAGTGCGAAAAGTGGTTTTTCAACACTAACGCAAGTGCGAAAAGTGGTTTTTCAACACTAACACAAGTGCGAAACGTGGTTTTTCAACACTATCACAAGTGCGAAAAGTGGTTTTTCCACACTAATACAAGTGCAAAAGTGGTTTCCTGCACCAACACAAGTGCAAAAAGTGGTTTTTCAACACTAACACAAGTGCGAAAAGTGGTTTTTCAACACTATCACAAGTGCAAAAAGTGTTTGTTCCACACTAATACAAGTGCAAAAGTGGTTTCCTGCACCAACACAAGTGCGAAAAGTGGTTTTTCAACACTAACACAAGTGCCAAAAGTGGTTTTTCAACACTATCACAAGTGCAAAAAGTGTTTTTTCCACACTAATACAAGTGCAAAAGTGGTTTCCTGCACCAACACAAGTGCGAAAAGTGGTTTTTCAACACTAACACAAGTGCGAAAAGTGGGTTTTCCACACTAATACAAGTGCAAAAGTGGTTTCCTGCACCAACACAAGTGCGAAAAGTGGTTTTTCAACACTAACACAAGTGCGAAAAGTGGTTCTTCAACACTAACACAAGTGCGAAAAGTGGTTTTTCAACACTAACACAAGTGCGAAAAGTGGTTTTTCAACACTATCACAAGTGCAAAAAGTGGTTTTTCAACACTAATACAAGTGCAAAAGTGGTTTCCTGCACCAACAGAAGTGCGAAAAGTGGTTTTTCAACACTATCACAAGTGCAAAAAGTGTTTTTTCCACACTAATACAAGTGCAATAGTGGTTTCCTGCACCAACACAAGTGCGAAAAGTGGTTTTTCAACACTAACACAAGTGCGAAAAGTGGTTTTTCAACACTAACACAAGTGCGAAAAGTGTTTTTTCCACACTAATACAAGTGCAAAAGTGGTTTCCTGCACCAACACAAGTGCGAAAAGTGGTTTTTCAACACTAACACAAGTGTGAAAAGTGGTTTTTCAACACTAACACAAGTGCGAAAAGTGGTTTTTCAACACTAACACAAGTGCAAAAAGTGTTTTTTCCACACTAATACAAGTGCAAAAGTGGTTTCCTGCACCAACACAAGTGCGAAAAGTGGTTTTTCAACACTAACACAAGTGCAAAAAGGGGTTTTTCAACACTAACACAAGTGCAAAAAGTGTTTTTTCCACACTAATACAAGTGCAAAAGGGGTTTCCTGCATCAACACAAGTGCAAAAAGTGGTTTTTCAACACTAACACAAGTGCGAAAAGTGGTTTTTCAACACTAACACAAGTGCAAAAAGTGTTTTTTCCACATTAATACAAGTGCAAAAGTGGTTTCCTGCACCAACACAAGTGCAAAAAGTGGTTTTTCAACACTAACACAAGTGCGAAAAGTGGTTTTTCAACACTATCACAAGTGCAAAAAGTGTTTGTTCCACACTAATACAAGTGCAAAAGTGGTTTCCTGCACCAACACAAGTGCGAAAAGTGGTTTTTCAACACTAACACAAGTGCCAAAAGTGGTTTTTCAACACTATCACAAGTGCAAAAAGTGTTTTTTCCACACTAATACAAGTGCAAAAGTGGTTTCCTGCACCAACACAAGTGCGAAAAGTGGTTTTTCAACACTATCACAAGTGCGAAAAGTGGTTTTTCCACACTAATACAAGTGCAAAAGTGGTTCCCTGCACCAACACAAGTGCGAAAAGTGGTTTTTCAACACTAACACAAGTGCGAAAAGTGGTTCTTCAACACTAACACAAGTGCGAAAAGTGGTTCTTCAACACTAACACAAGTGCGAAAAGTGGTTTTTCAACACTAACACAAGTGCGAAAAGTGGTTTTTCAACACTATCACAAGTGCAAAAAGTGGTTTTTCAACACTAATACAAGTGCAAAAGTGGTTTCCTGCACCAACAGAAGTGCGAAAAGTGGTTTTTCAACACTAACACAAGTGCGAAAAGTGGTTTTTCAACACTATCACAAGTGCAAAAAGTGTTTTTGCCACACTAATACAAGTGCAATAGTGGTTTCCTGCACCAACACAAGTGCGAAAAGTGGTTTTTCAACACTAACACAAGTGCGAAAAGTGGTTTTTCAACACTAACACAAGTGCGAAAAGTGTTTTTTCCACACTAATACAAGTGCAAAAGTGGTTTCCTGCACCAACACAAGTGCGAAAAGAGGTTTTTCAACACTAACACAAGTGTGAAAAGTGGTTTTTCAACACTAACACAAGTGCGAAAAGTGGTTTTTCAACACTAACACAAGTGCAAAAAGTGTTTTTCCACACTAATACAAGTGCAAAAGTGGTTTCCTGCACCAACACAAGTGCGAAAAGTGGTTTTTCAACACTAACACAAGTGCGAAAAGTGGTTTTTCAACACTAACACAAGTGCAAAAAGTGTTTTTTCCACACTAATACAAGTGCAAAAGGGGTTTCCTGCATCAACACAAGTGCGAAAAGTCGTTTTTCAACACTAACACAAGTGCGAAAAGTGGTTTTTCAACAAAGTGCGAAAAGTGGTTTTTCAACACTAACACAAGTGCGAAAAGTGGTTTTTCCACACTAATACAATTGCAAAAGTGGTTTCCTGCACCAACTCAAGTGCGAATAGTGGTTTTTCAACACTAACACAAGTGCGAAAAGTGGTTTTTCAACACTATCACAAGTGCAAAAAGTGGTTTTTCAACACTAACACAAGTGCGAAAAGTGGTTTTTCAACACTAACACAAGTGCGAAAAGTGTTTTTTCCACATAATACAAGTGCAAAAGTGGGTTCCTGCACCAACACAAGTGCGAAAAGTGGTTTTTCAACACTAACACAAGTGCGAAAAGTGGTTTTTCAACACTAACACAAGTTCAAAAAGTGTTTTCCACACTACTACAAGTGCAAAAGTGGTTTCCTGCACCAACACAAGTGCGAAAAGTGGTTCTTCAACACTAACACAAGTGCGAAAAGTGGTTTTTCAACACTAACACAAGTGCGAAAAGTGGTTTTTCAACACTAACACAAGTGCGAAAAGTGGTTTTTCAACACTATCACAAGTGCAAAAAGTGTTTTTTCCACACTAATACAAGTGCAAAAGTGGTTTCCTGCACCAACACAAGTGCGAAAAGTGGTTTTTCAACACTAACACATGTGCGAAAAGTGGTTTTTCAACACTAACACAAGTGCGAAAAGTGGTTTTTCCACACTAATACAAGTGCAAAAGTGGTTTCCTGCACCAACACAAGTGCGAAAAGTGGTTTTTCAACACTAACACAAGTGCGAAACGTGGTTTTTCAACACTATCACAAGTGCAAAAAGTATTTTTTCCACACTAATACAAGTGCGAAAAGTGGTTTTTCAACACTAACACAAGTGCGAAAAGTGGTTTTTCCACACTAATACAAGTGCAAAAGTGGTTTCCTGCACCAACACAAGTGCGAAAAGTGTTTTTTCAACACTAACACAAGTGCGAAAAGTGGTTTTTCAACACTAACACAAGTGCGAAAAGTTGTTTTTCAACACTAACACAAGTGCGAAAAGTGGTTTTTCAACACTATCACAAGTGCAAAAAGTGTTTTTCCACACTAATACAAGTGCAAAAGTGGTTTCCTGCACCAACACAAGTGCGAAAAGTGGTTTTTCAACACTAACACAAGTGCGAAAAGTGGTTTTTCAACACTATCACAAGTGCAAAAAGTGTTTTTTCCACACTAATACAAGTGCAAAAGTGGTTTCCTGCACCAACACAAGTGCGAAAAGTGGTTTTTCAACACTAACACAAGTGCGAAAAGTGGTTTTTCAACACTAACACAAGTGCGAAAAGTGGTTTTTCAACACTAACACAAGTGCGAAAAGTGGTTTTTCAACACTAACACAAGTGCGAAAAGTGGTTTTTCAACACTAACACAAGTGCGAAAAGTGGTTTTTCAACACTATCACAAGTGCAAAAAGTGTTTTTTCCACACTAATACAAGTGCAAAAGTGGTTTCCTGCACCAACACAAGTGCGAAAAGTGGTTTTTCAACACTAACACAAGTGCCAAAAGTGGTTTTTCCACACTAATACAAGTGCAAAAGTGGTTTCCTGCACCAACACAAGTGCGAAAAGTGGTTTTTCAACACTAACACAAGTGCGAAAAGTGGTTTTTCCACACTAATACAAGTGCAAAAGTGGTTTCTTGCACCAACACAAGTGCGAAAAGTGGTTTTTCAACACTAACACAAGTGCGAAAAGTGGTTTTTCAACACTAACACAAGTGCGAAAAGTGGTTTTGCCACACTAATACAAGTGCAAAAGTGGTTTCCTGCACCAACACAAGTGCGAAAAGTGGTTTTTCAACACTAACACAAGTGCGAAAAGTGGTTTTTCAACACTAACGCAAGTGCGAAAAGTGGTTTTTCAACACTAACACAAGTGCGAAACGTGGTTTTTCAACACTATCACAAGTGCGAAAAGTGGTTTTTCCACACTAATACAAGTGCAAAAGTGGTTTCCTGCACCAACACAAGTGCAAAAAGTGGTTTTTCAACACTAACACAAGTGCGAAAAGTGGTTTTTCAACACTATCACAAGTGCAAAAAGTGTTTGTTCCACACTAATACAAGTGCAAAAGTGGTTCCTGCACCAACACAAGTGCGAAAAGTGGTTTTTCAACACTAACACAAGTGCCAAAAGTGGTTTTTCAACACTATCACAAGTGCAAAAAGTGTTTTTTCCACACTAATACAAGTGCAAAAGTGGGTTTCCTGCACCACCACAAGTGCGAAAGTGGTTTTTCAACACTAACACAAGTGCGAAAAGTGGTTTTTCCACACTAATACAAGTGCAAAAGTGGTTTCCTGCACCAACACAAGTGCGAAAAGTGGTTTTTCAACACTAACACAAGTGCGCAAAAGTGGTTTTTACAACACTAACACAAGTGCAAAAAGTGTTTTTTCCACACTAATACAAGTGCAAAAGTGGTTTCCTGCACCAACACAAGTGCGAAAAGTGGTTTTTCAACACTAACACAAGTGCGAAAAGTGGTTTTTCCACACTAATACAAGTGCAAAAGTGGTTTCCTGCACCAACACAAGTGCGAAAAGTGGTTTTTCAAACACTAACACAAGTGCGAAAAGTGGTTCTTCAACACTAACACAAGTGCGAAAAGTGGTTTTTCAACACTAACACAAGTGCGAAAAGTGGTTTTTCAACACTATCACAAGTGCAAAAAGTGGTTTTTCAACACTAATACAAGTGCAAAAGTGGTTTCCTGCACCAACAGAAGTGCGAAAAGTGGTTTTCAACACTATCACAAGTGCAAAAAGTGTTTTTTCCACACTAATACAAGTGCAATAGTGGTTTCCTGCACCAACACAAGTGCGAAAAGTGGTTTTTCAACACTAACACAAGTGCGAAAAGTGGTTTTTCAACACTAACACAAGTGCGAAAATTGTTTTTTCACACTAATACAAGTGCAAAAGTGGTTTCCTGCACCAACACAAGTGCGAAAATGTGGTTTTTCAACACTAACACAAGTGTGAAAAGTGGTTTCAACACTAACACAAGTGCGAAAAGTGGTTTTTCAACACTAACACAAGTGCAAAAAGTGTTTTTTCCACACTAATACAAGTGCAAAAGTGGTTTCCTGCACCAACACAAGTGCGAAAAGTGGTTTTTCAACACTAACACAAGTGCAAAAAGGCGTTTTTCAACACTAACACAAGTGCAAAAAGTGTTTTTTTCCACACTAATACAAGTGCAAAAGGGGTTTCCTGCATCAACACAAGTGCAAAAAGTGGTTTTTCAACACTAACACAAGTGCGAAAAGTGGTTTTTTCAACACTAACACAAGTGCGAAAAGGTGGTTTTTCAACACTATCACAAGTGCATAAAGTGTTTTTTCCACACTAATACAAGTGCAAAAGTGGTTTCCTGCACCAACACAAGTGCGAAAAGTGGTTTTTCAACACTAACACAAGTGTGAAAAGTGGTTTTTCAACCCTAACACAAGTGCGAAAAGTGGTTTTTCAACACTATCACAAGTGCAAAAAATGTTTTTGCCACACTAATACAAGTGCAAAAGTGGTTTCCTGCACCAACCCAAGTGCGAAAAGTGGTTTTTCAACACTAACACAAGTGCGAAAAGTGGTTTTTCAACACTAACACAAGTGCGAAAAGTGGTTTTTCCACACTAATACAAGTGCAAAAGTGGTTTCCTGCACCAACACAAGTGCGAAAAGTGGTTTTTCAACACTAACACAAGTGCGAAAAGTGGTTTTTCAACACTAACACAAGTGCGAAAAGTGGTTTTGCCACACTAATACAAGTGCAAAAGTGGTTTCCTGCACCAACACAAGTGCGAAAAGTGGTTTTTCAACACCAACACAAGTGCGAAAAGTGGTTTTTCAACACTAACGCAAGTGCGAAAAGTGGTTTTTCAACACTAACACAAGTGCGAAACGTGGTTTTTCAACACTATCACAAGTGCGAAAAGTGGTTTTTCCACACTAATACAAGTGCAAAAGTGGTTTCCTGCACCAACACAAGTGCAAAAAGTGGTTTTTCAACACTAACACAAGTGCGAAAAGTGGTTTTTCAACACTATCACAAGTGCAAAAAGTGTTTGTTCCACACTAATACAAGTGCAAAAGTGGTTTCCTGCACCAACACAAGTGCGAAAAGTGGTTTTTCAACACTAACACAAGTGCCAAAAGTGGTTTTTCAACACTATCACAAGTGCAAAAAGTGTTTTTTCCACACTAATACAAGTGCAAAAGTGGTTTCCTGCACCAACACAAGTGCGAAAAGTGGTTTTTCAACACTAACACAAGTGCGAAAAGTGGTTTTTTTCCACACTAATACAAGTGCAAAAGTGGTTTTCCTGCACCAACACAAGTGCGAAAAGTGGTTTTTCAACACTAACACAAGTGCGAAAAGTGGTTCTTCAACACTAACACAAGTGCGAAAAGTGGTTTTTCAACACTAACACAAGTGCGAAAAGTGGTTTTTCAACACTATCACAAGTGCAAAAAGTGGTTTTTTCAACACTAATACAAGTGCAAAAGTGGTTTCCTGCACCAACAGAAGTGCGAAAAGTGGTTTTTCAACACTATCACAAGTGCAAAAAGTGTTTTTTCCACACTAATACAAGTGCAATAGTGGTTTCCTGCACCAACACAAGTGCGAAAAGTGGTTTTTCAACACTAACACAAGTGCGAAAAGTGGTTTTTCAACACTAACACAAGTGCGAAAAGTGTTTTTTCCACACTAATACAAGTGCAAAAGTGGTTTCCTGCACCAACACAAGTGCGAAAAGTGGTTTTTCAACACTAACACAACGTGTGAAAAGTGGTTTTTCAACACTAACACAAGTGCGAAAAGTGGTTTTTCAACACTAACACAAGTGCAAAAAGTGTTTTTTCCACACTAATACAAGTGCAAAAGTGGTTTCCTGCACCAACACAAGTGCGAAAAGTGGTTTTTCAACACTAACACAAGTGCAAAAAGGGGTTTTTCAACACTAACACAAGTGCAAAAAGTGTTTTTTCCACACTAATACAAGTGCAAAAGGGGTTTCCTGCATCGACACAAGTGCAAAAAGTGGTTTTTCAACACTAACACAAGTGCGAAAAGTGGTTTTTCAACACTAACACAAGTGCAAAAAGTGTTTTTTCCACATTAATACAAGTGCAAAAGTGGTTTCCTGCACCAACACAAGTGCAAAAAGTGGTTTTTCAACACTAACACAAGTGCGAAAAGTGGTTTTTCAACACTATCACAAGTGCAAAAAGTGTTTGTTCCACACTATACAAGTGCAAAAGTGGTTTCCTGCACCAACACAAGTGCGAAAAGTGGTTTTTCAACACTAACACAAGTGCCAAAAGTGGTTTTTCACACTATCACAAGTGCAAAAAAGTGTTTTTTCCACACTAATACAAGTGCAAAAGTGGTTTCTTGCACCAACACAAGTGCGAAAAGTGGTTTTTCAACACTAACACAAGTGCGAAAAGTGGTTTTTCCACACTAATACAAGTGCAAAAGTGGTTCCCTGCACCAACACAAGTGCGAAAAGTGGTTTTTCAACACTAACACAAGTGCGAAAAGTGGTTCTTCAACACTAACACAAGTGCGAAAAGTGGTTCTTCAACACTAACACAAGTGCGAAAAGTGGTTTTTCAACACTAACACAAGTGCGAAAAGTGGTTTTTCAACACTATCACAAGTGCAAAAAAGTGGTTTTTTCAACACTAATACAAGTGCAAAAGTGGTTTCCTGCACCAACAGAAGTGCGAAAAGTGGTTTTTCAACACTAACACAAGTGCGGAAAAGTGGTTTTTCAACACTATCACAAGTGCAAAAAGTGTTTTTGGCCACACTAATACAAGTGCAATAGTGGTTTCCTGCACCAACACAAGTGCGAAAAGTGGTTTTTCAACACTAACACAAGTGCGAAAAGTGGTTTTTCAACACTAACACAAGTGCGAAAAGTGGTTTTTCAACACTAACACAAGTGCGAAAAGTGGTTTTTCAACACTAACACAAGTGCGAAAAGTGGTTTTTCAACACTAACACAAGTGCGAAAAGTGGTTTTTCAACACTATCACAAGTGCAAAAAGTGTTTTTTCCACACTAATACAAGTGCAAAAGTGGTTTCCTGCACCAACACAAGTGCGAAAAGTGGTTTTTCAACACTAACACAAGTGCCAAAAGTGGTTTTTCCACACTAATACAAGTGCAAAAGTGGTTTCCTGCACCAACACAAGTGCGAAAAGTGGTTTTTCAACACTAACACAAGTGCGAAAAAGTGGTTTTTCCACACTAATACAAGTGCAAAAGTGGTTTCTTGCACCAACACAAGTGCGAAAAGTGGTTTTTCAACACTAACACAAGTGCGAAAAGTGGTTTTTCAACACTAACTAACACAAGTGCGAAAAGTGGTTTTGCCACACTAATACAAGTGCAAAAGTGGTTTCCTGCACCAACACAAGTGCGAAAAGTGGTTTTTCAACACTAACACAAGTGCGAAAAGTGGTTTTTCAACACTAACGCAAGTGCGAAAAGTGGTTTTTCAACACTAACACAAGTGCGAAACGTGGTTTTTCAACACTATCACAAGTGCGAAAAAGTGGTTTTTCCACACTAATACAAGTGCAAAAGTGGTTTCCCTGCACCAACACAAGTGCAAAAAGTGGTTTTTCAACACTAACACAAGTGCGAAAAGTGGTTTTTCAACACTATCACAAGTGCAAAAAAGTGTTTGTTCCACACTAATACAAGTGCAAAAGTGGTTTCCCTGCACCAACACAAGTGCGAAAAGTGGTTTTTCAACACTAACACAAGTGCCAAAAGTGGTTTTTCAACACTATCACAAGTGCAAAAAGTGTTTTTTCCACACTAATACAAGTGCAAAAGTGGTTTCCCTGCACCAACACAAGTGCGAAAGTGGTTTTTCAACACTAACACAAGTGCGAAAAGTGGTTTTTCCACACTAATACAAGTGCAAAAGTGGTTTCCCTGCACCAACACAAGTGCGAAAAGTGGTTTTTCAACACTAACACAAGTGCGAAAAGTGGTTTTTTCAACACTAACACAAGTGCAAAAAGTGTTTTTTCCACACTAATACAAGTGTAAAAGTGGTTTCCTGCACCAACACAAGTGCGAAAAGTGGTTTTTCAACACTAACACAAGTGCGAAAAGTGGTTTTTCCACACTAATACAAGTGCAAAAGTGGTTTCCTGCACCAACACAAGTGCGAAAAGTGGTTTTTCAACACTAACACAAGTGCGAAAAGTGGTTCTTCAACACTAACACAAGTGCGAAAAGTGGTTTTTCAACACTAACACAAGTGCGAAAAGTGGTTTTTCAACACTATCACAAGTGCAAAAAGTGGTTTTTCAACACTAATACAAGTGCAAAAGTGGTTTCCTGCACCAACAGAAGTGCGAAAAGTGGTTTTTCAACACTATCACAAGTGCAAAAAGTGTTTTTTCCACACTAATACAAGTGCAATAGTGGTTTCCTGCACCAACACAAGTGCGAAAAGTGGTTTTTCAACACTAACACAAGTGCGAAAAGTGGTTTTTCAACACTAACACAAGTGCGAAAAGTGTTTTTTCCACACTAATACAAGTGCAAAAGTGGTTTCCTGCACCAACACAAGTGCGAAAAGTGGTTTTTCAACACTAACACAAGTGTGAAAAGTGGTTTTTCAACACTAACACAAGTGCGAAAAGTGGTTTTTCAACACTAACACAAGTGCAAAAAGTGTTTTTTCCACACTAATACAAGTGCAAAAGTGGTTTCCTGCACCAACACAAGTGCGAAAAGTGGTTTTTCAACACTAACACAAGTGCAAAAAGGGGTTTTTCAACACTAACACAAGTGCAAAAAGTGTTTTTTCCACACTAATACAAGTGCAAAAGGGGTTTCCTGCATCAACACAAGTGCAAAAAGTGGTTTTTCAACACTAACACAAGTGCGAAAAGTGGTTTTTCAACACTAACACAAGTGCGAAAAGTGGTTTTTCAACACTATCACAAGTGCATAAAGTGTTTTTTCCACACTAATACAAGTGCAAAAGTGGTTTCCTGCACCAACACAAGTGCGAAAAGTGGTTTTTCAACACTAACACAAGTGTGAAAAGTGGTTTTTCAACCCTAACACAAGTGCGAAAAGTGGTTTTTCAACACTATCACAAGTGCAAAAAATGTTTTTGCCACACTAATACAAGTGCAAAAGTGGTTTCCTGCACCAACCCAAGTGCGAAAAGTGGTTTTTCAACACTAACACAAGTGCGAAAAGTGGTTTTTCAACACTAACACAAGTGCGAAAAGTGGTTTTTCCACACTAATACAAGTGCAAAAGTGGTTTCCTGCACCAACACAAGTGCGAAAAGTGGTTTTTCAACACTAACACAAGTGCGAAAAGTGGTTTTTCAACACTAACACAAGTGCGAAAAGTGGTTTTGCCACACTAATACAAGTGCAAAAGTGGTTTCCTGCACCAACACAAGTGCGAAAAGTGGTTTTTCAACACTAACACAAGTGCGAAAAGTGGTTTTTCAACACTAACGCAAGTGCGAAAAGTGGTTTTTCAACACTAACACAAGTGCGAAACGTGGTTTTTCAACACTATCACAAGTGCGAAAAGTGGTTTTTCCACACTAATACAAGTGCAAAAGTGGTTTCCTGCACCAACACAAGTGCAAAAAGTGGTTTTTCAACACTAACACAAGTGCGAAAAGTGGTTTTTCAACACTATCACAAGTGCAAAAAGTGTTTGTTCCACACTAATACAAGTGCAAAAGTGGTTTTTCAACACTAACACAAGTGCCAAAAGTGGTTTTTCAACACTATCACAAGTGCAAAAAGTGTTTTTTCCACACTAATACAAGTGCAAAAGTGGTTTCCTGCACCAACACAAGTGCGAAAAGTGGTTTTTCAACACTAACACAAGTGCGAAAAGTGGTTTTTCCACACTAATACAAGTGCAAAAGTGGTTTCCTGCACCAACACAAGTGCGAAAAGTGGTTTTTCAACACTAACACAAGTGCGAAAAGTGGTTCTTCAACACTAACACAAGTGCGAAAAGTGGTTTTTCAACACTAACACAAGTGCGAAAAGTGGTTTTTCAACACTATCACAAGTGCAAAAAGTGGTTTTTCAACACTAATACAAGTGCAAAAGTGGTTTCCTGCACCAACAGAAGTGCGAAAAGTGGTTTTTCAACACTATCACAAGTGCAAAAAGTGTTTTTTCCACACTAATACAAGTGCAATAGTGGTTTCCTGCACCAACACAAGTGCGAAAAGTGGTTTTTCAACACTAACACAAGTGCGAAAAGTGGTTTTTCAACACTAACACAAGTGCGAAAAGTGTTTTTTCCACACTAATACAAGTGCAAAAGTGGTTTCCTGCACCAACACAAGTGCGAAAAGTGGTTTTTCAACACTAACACAAGTGTGAAAAGTGGTTTTTCAACACTAACACAAGTGCGAAAAGTGGTTTTTCAACACTAACACAAGTGCAAAAAGTGTTTTTTCCACACTAATACAAGTGCAAAAGTGGTTTCCTGCACCAACACAAGTGCGAAAAGTGGTTTTTCAACACTAACACAAGTGCAAAAAGGGGTTTTTCAACACTAACACAAGTGCAAAAAGTGTTTTTTCCACACTAATACAAGTGCAAAAGGGGTTTCCTGCATCGACACAAGTGCAAAAAGTGGTTTTTCAACACTAACACAAGTGCGAAAAGTGGTTTTTCAACACTAACACAAGTGCAAAAAGTGTTTTTTCCACATTAATACAAGTGCAAAAGTGGTTTCCTGCACCAACACAAGTGCAAAAAGTGGTTTTTCAACACTAACACAAGTGCGAAAAGTGGTTTTTCAACACTATCACAAGTGCAAAAAGTGTTTGTTCCACACTAATACAAGTGCAAAAGTGGTTTCCTGCACCAACACAAGTGCGAAAAGTGGTTTTTCAACACTAACACAAGTGCCAAAAGTGGTTTTTCAACACTATCACAAGTGCAAAAAGTGTTTTTTCCACACTAATACAAGTGCAAAAGTGGTTTCCTGCACCAACACAAGTGCGAAAAGTGGTTTTTCAACACTAACACAAGTGCGAAAAGTGGTTTTTCCACACTAATACAAGTGCAAAAGTGGTTCCCTGCACCAACACAAGTGCGAAAAGTGGTTTTTCAACACTAACACAAGTGCGAAAAGTGGTTCTTCAACACTAACACAAGTGCGAAAAGTGGTTCTTCAACACTAACACAAGTGCGAAAAGTGGTTTTTCAACACTAACACAAGTGCGAAAAGTGGTTTTTCAACACTATCACAAGTGCAAAAAGTGGTTTTTCAACACTAATACAAGTGCAAAAGTGGTTTCCTGCACCAACAGAAGTGCGAAAAGTGGTTTTTCAACACTAACACAAGTGCGAAAAGTGGTTTTTCAACACTATCACAAGTGCAAAAAGTGTTTTTGCCACACTAATACAAGTGCAATAGTGGTTTCCTGCACCAACACAAGTGCGAAAAGTGGTTTTTCAACACTAACACAAGTGCGAAAAGTGGTTTTTCAACACTAACACAAGTGCGAAAAGTGTTTTTTCCACACTAATACAAGTGCAAAAGTGGTTTCCTGCACCAACACAAGTGCGAAAAGAGGTTTTTCAACACTAACACAAGTGTGAAAAGTGGTTTTTCAACACTAACACAAGTGCGAAAAGTGGTTTTTCAACACTAACACAAGTGCAAAAAGTGTTTTTCCACACTAATACAAGTGCAAAAGTGGTTTCCTGCACCAACACAAGTGCGAAAAGTGGTTTTTCAACACTAACACAAGTGCGAAAAGTGGTTTTTCAACACTAACACAAGTGCAAAAAGTGTTTTTTCCACACTAATACAAGTGCAAAAGGGGTTTCCTGCATCAACACAAGTGCGAAAAGTCGTTTTTCAACACTAACACAAGTGCGAAAAGTGGTTTTTCAACAAAGTGCGAAAAGTGGTTTTTCAACACTAACACAAGTGCGAAAAGTGGTTTTTCCACACTAATACAATTGCAAAAGTGGTTTCCTGCACCAACTCAAGTGCGAATAGTGGTTTTTCAACACTAACACAAGTGCGAAAAGTGGTTTTTCAACACTATCACAAGTGCAAAAAGTGGTTTTTCAACACTAACACAAGTGCGAAAAGTGGTTTTTCAACACTAACACAAGTGCGAAAAGTGTTTTTTCCACATAATACAAGTGCAAAAGTGGGTTCCTGCACCAACACAAGTGCGAAAAGTGGTTTTTCAACACTAACACAAGTGCGAAAAGTGGTTTTTCAACACTAACACAAGTTCAAAAAGTGTTTTCCACACTACTACAAGTGCAAAAGTGGTTTCCTGCACCAACACAAGTGCGAAAAGTGGTTCTTCAACACTAACACAAGTGCGAAAAGTGGTTTTTCAACACTAACACAAGTGCGAAAAGTGGTTTTTCAACACTAACACAAGTGCGAAAAGTGGTTTTTCAACACTATCACAAGTGCAAAAAGTGTTTTTTCCACACTAATACAAGTGCAAAAGTGGTTTCCTGCACCAACACAAGTGCGAAAAGTGGTTTTTCAACACTAACACATGTGCGAAAAGTGGTTTTTCAACACTAACACAAGTGCGAAAAGTGGTTTTTCCACACTAATACAAGTGCAAAAGTGGTTTCCTGCACCAACACAAGTGCGAAAAGTGGTTTTTCAACACTAACACAAGTGCGAAACGTGGTTTTTCAACACTATCACAAGTGCAAAAAGTATTTTTTCCACACTAATACAAGTGCGAAAAGTGGTTTTTCAACACTAACACAAGTGCGAAAAGTGGTTTTTCCACACTAATACAAGTGCAAAAGTGGTTTCCTGCACCAACACAAGTGCCAAAAGTGTTTTTTCAACACTAACACAAGTGCGAAAAGTGGTTTTTCAACACTAACACAAGTGCGAAAAGTTGTTTTTCAACACTAACACAAGTGCGAAAAGTGGTTTTTCAACACTATCACAAGTGCAAAAAGTGTTTTTTCCACCACTAATACAAGTGCAAAAGTGGTTCCTGCACCAACACAAGTGCGAAAAGTGGTTTTTCAACACTAACACAAGTGCGAAAAGTGGTTTTTCAACACTATCACAAGTGCAAAAAGTGTTTTTTCCACACTAATACAAGTGCAAAAGTGGTTTTCCTGCACCAACACAAGTGCGAAAAGTGGTTTTTTCAACACTAACACAAGTGCGAAAAGTGGTTTTTCAACACTAACACAAGTGCGAAAAGTGGTTTTTCAACACTAACACAAAGTGCGAAAAGTGGTTTTTCAACACTAACACAAGTGCGAAAAGTGGTTTTTCAACACTAACACAAGTGCGAAAAGTGGTTTTTCAAATCACAAGTGCAAAAAGTGTTTTTTCCACACTAATACAAGTGCAAAAGTGGTTTCCTGCACCAACACAAGTGCGAAAAGTGGTTTTTCAACACTAACACAAGTGCCAAAAGTGGTTTTTCCACACTAATACAAGTGCAAAAGTGGTTTCCTGCACCAACACAAGTGTGAAAAGTGGTTTTTCAACACTAACACAAGTGCGAAAAGTGGTTTTTCCACACTAATACAAGTGCAAAAGTGGTTTCTTGCACCAACACAAGTGCGAAAAGTGGTTTTTCAACACTAACACAAGTGCGAAAAGTGGTTTTTCAACACTAACACAAGTGCGAAAAGTGGTTTTGCCACACTAATACAAGTGCAAAAGTGGTTTCCTGCACCAACACAAGTGCGAAAAGTGGTTTTTCAACACTAACACAAGTGCGAAAAGTGGTTTTTCAACACTAACGCAAGTGCGAAAAGTGGTTTTTCAACACTAACACAAGTGCGAAACGTGGTTTTTCAACACTATCACAAGTGCGAAAAGTGGTTTTTCCACACTAATACAAGTGCAAAAGTGGTTTCCTGCACCAACACAAGTGCAAAAAGTGGTTTTTCAACACTAACACAAGTGCGAAAAGTGGTTTTTCAACACTATCACAAGTGCAAAAAGTGTTTGTTCCACACTAATACAAGTGCAAAAGTGGTTTCCTGCACCAACACAAGTGCGAAAAGTGGTTTTTCAACACTAACACAAGTGCCAAAAGTGGTTTTTCAACACTATCACAAGTGCAAAAAGTGTTTTTTCCACACTAATACAAGTGCAAAAGTGGTTTCCTGCACCAACACAAGTGCGAAAAGTGGTTTTTCAACACTAACACAAGTGCGAAAAGTGGTTTTTCCACACTAATACAAGTGCAAAAGTGGTTTCCTGCACCAACACAAGTGCGAAAAGTGGTTTTTCAACACTAACACAAGTGCGAAAAGTGGTTCTTCAACACTAACACAAGTGCGAAAAGTGGTTTTTCAACACTAACACAAGTGCGAAAAGTGGTTTTTCAACACTATCACAAGTGCAAAAAGTGGTTTTTCAACACTAATACAAGTGCAAAAGTGGTTTCCTGCACCAACAGAAGTGCGAAAAGTGGTTTTTCAACACTATCACAAGTGCAAAAAGTGTTTTTTCCACACTAATACAAGTGCAATAGTGGTTTCCTGCACCAACACAAGTGCGAAAAGTGGTTTTTCAACACTAACACAAGTGCGAAAAGTGGTTTTTCAACACTAACACAAGTGCGAAAAGTGTTTTTTCCACACTAATACAAGTGCAAAAGTGGTTTCCTGCACCAACACAAGTGCGAAAAGTGGTTTTTCAACACTAACACAAGTGTGAAAAGTGGTTTTTCAACACTAACACAAGTGCGAAAAGTGGTTTTTCAACACTAACACAAGTGCAAAAAGCGTTTTTTCCACACTAATACAAGTGCAAAAGTGGTTTCCTGCACCAACACAAGTGCGAAAAGTGGTTTTTCAACACTAACACAAGTGCAAAAAGGGGTTTTTCAACACTAACACAAGTGCAAAAAGTGTTTTTCCACACTAATACAAGTGCAAAAGGGGTTTCCTGCATCAACACAAGTGCAAAAAGTGGTTTTTCAACACTAACACAAGTGCGAAAAGTGGTTTTTCAACACTAACACAAGTGCAAAAAGTGTTTTTTCCACACTAATACAAGTGCAAAAGTGGTTTCCTGCACCAACACAAGTGCAAAAAGTGGTTTTTCAACACTAACACAAGTGCGAAAAGTGGTTTTTCAACACTATCACAAGTGCAAAAAGTGTTTGTTCCACACTAATACAAGTGCAAAAGTGGTTTCCTGCACCAACACAAGTGCGAAAAGTGGTTTTTCAACACTAACACAAGTGCCAAAAGTGGTTTTTCAACACTATCACAAGTGCAAAAAGTGTTTTTTCCACACTAATACAAGTGCAAAAGTGGTTTCCTGCACCAACACAAGTGCGAAAAGTGGTTTTTCAACACTAACACAAGTGCGAAAAGTGGTTTTTCCACACTAATACAAGTGCAAAAGTGGTTCCCTGCACCAACACAAGTGCGAAAAGTGGTTTTTCAACACTAACACAAGTGCGAAAAGTGGTTCTTCAACACTAACACAAGTGCGAAAAGTGGTTCTTCAACACTAACACAAGTGCGAAAAGTGGTTTTTCAACACTAACACAAGTGCGAAAAGTGGTTTTTCAACACTATCACAAGTGCAAAAAGTGGTTTTTCAACACTAATACAAGTGCAAAAGTGGTTTCCTGCACCAACAGAAGTGCGAAAAGTGGTTTTTCAACACTAACACAAGTGCGAAAAGTGGTTTTTCAACACTATCACAAGTGCAAAAAGTGTTTTTGCCACACTAATACAAGTGCAATAGTGGTTTCCTGCACCAACACAATTGCGAAAAGTGGTTTTTCAACACTAACACAAGTGCGAAAAGTGGTTTTTCAACACTAACACAAGTGCGAAAAGTGTTTTTTCCACACTAATACAAGTGCAAAAGTGGTTTCCTGCACCAACACAAGTGCGAAAAGAGGTTTTTCAACACTAACACAAGTGTGAAAAGTGGTTTTTCAACACTAACACAAGTGCGAAAAGTGGTTTTTCAACACTAACACAAGTGCAAAAAGTGTTTTTCCACACTAATACAAGTGCAAAAGTGGTTTCCTGCACCAACACAAGTGCGAAAAGTGGTTTTTCAACACTAACACAAGTGCGAAAAGTGGTTTTTCAACACTAACACAAGTGCAAAAAGTGTTTTTTCCACACTAATACAAGTGCAAAAGGGGTTTCCTGCATCAACACAAGTGCGAAAAGTCGTTTTTCAACACTAACACAAGTGCGAAAAGTGGTTTTTCAACACTAACACAAGTGCGAAAAGTGGTTTTTTCCATACCAATACAAGTGCAAAAGTGGTTTCCTGCACCAACACAAGTGCGAAAAGTGGTTTTTCAACACTAATGCAAGTGCGAAAAGTGGTTTTTCAACACTATCACAAGTGCAAAAAGTGTTTTTTCCACACTAATACAAGTGCGAAAAGTGGTTTTTCAACACTAACACAAGTGCGAAAAGTGGTTTTTCCACACTAATACAAGTGCAAAAGTGGTTTCCTGCACCAACACAAGTGCGAAAAGTGGTTTTTCAACACTAACACAAGTGCGAAAAGTGGTTTTTCCACACTAATACAATTGCAAAAGTGGTTTCCTGCACCAACTCAAGTGCGAATAGTGGTTTTTCAACACTAACACAAGTGCGAAAAGTGGTTTTTCAACACTATCACAAGTGCAAAAAGTGGTTTTTCAACACTAACACAAGTGCGAAAAGTGGTTTTTCAACACTAACACAAGTGCGAAAAGTGTTTTTTCCACATAATACAAGTGCAAAAGTGGGGTTCCTGCACCAACACAAGTGCGAAAAGTGGTTTTTCAACACTAACACAAGTGCGAAAAGTGGTTTTTCAACACTATCACAAGTGCAAAAAGTGTTTTTTCCACACTAATACAAGTGCAAAAGTGGTTTCCTGCACCAACACAAGTGCGAAAAGTGGTTTTTCAACACTAACACATGTGCGAAAAGTGGTTTTTCAACACTAACACAAGTGCGAAAAGTGGTTTTTCCACACTAATACAAGTGCAAAAGTGGTTTCCTGCACCAACACAAGTGCGAAAAGTGGTTTTTCAACACTAACACAAGTGCGAAACGTGGTTTTTCAACACTATCACAAGTGCAAAAAGTATTTTTTCCACACTAATACAAGTGCGAAAAGTGGTTTTTCAACACTAACACAAGTGCGAAAAGTGGTTTTTCCACACTAATACAAGTGCAAAAGTGGTTTCCTGCACCAACACAAGTGCGAAAAGTGGTTTTTCAACACTAACACAAGTGCGAAAAGTGGTTTTTCAACACTAACACAAGTGCAAAAAGTGTTTTTCCACACTAATACAAGTGCAAAAGTGGTTTCCTGCACCAACACAAGTGCGAAAAGTGGTTTTTCAACACTAACACAAGTGCGAAAAGTGGTTTTTCAACACTAACACAAGTGCAAAAAGTGTTTTTTCCACACTAATACAAGTGCAAAAGGGGTTTCCTGCATCAACACAAGTGCGAAAAGTCGTTTTTCAACACTAACACAAGTGCGAAAAGTGGTTTTTCAACACTAACACAAGTGCGAAAAGTGGTTTTTCCATACCAATACAAGTGCAAAAGTGGTTTCCTGCACCAACACAAGTGCGAAAAGTGGTTTTTCAACACTAATGCAAGTGCGAAAAGTGGTTTTTCAACACTATCACAAGTGCAAAAAGTGTTTTTTCCACACTAATACAAGTGCGAAAAGTGGTTTTTCAACACTAACACAAGTGCGAAAAGTGGTTTTTCCACACTAATACAAGTGCAAAAGTGGTTTCCTGCACCAACACAAGTGCGAAAAGTGGTTTTTCAACACTAACACAAGTGCGAAAAGTGGTTTTTCCACACTAATACAATTGCAAAAGTGGTTTCCTGCACCAACTCAAGTGCGAATAGTGGTTTTTCAACACTAACACAAGTGCGAAAAGTGGTTTTTCAACACTATCACAAGTGCAAAAAGTGGTTTTTCAACACTAACACAAGTGCGAAAAGTGGTTTTTCAACACTAACACAAGTGCGAAAAGTGTTTTTTCCACATAATTACAAGTGCAAAAGTGGGTTCCTGCACCAACACAAGTGCGAAAAGTGGTTTTTCAACACTAACACAAGTGCGAAAAGTGGTTTTTCAACACTATCACAAGTGCAAAAAGTGTTTTTTCCACACTAATACAAGTGCAAAAGTGGTTTCCTGCACCAACACAAGTGCGAAAAGTGGTTTTTCAACACTAACACATGTGCGAAAAGTGGTTTTTCAACACTAACACAAGTGCGAAAAGTGGTTTTTCCACACTAATACAAGTGCAAAAGTGGTTTCCTGCACCAACACAAGTGCGAAAAGTGGTTTTTCAACACTAACACAAGTGCGAAACGTGGTTTTTCAACACTATCACAAGTGCAAAAAGTATTTTTTCCACACTAATACAAGTGCGAAAAGTGGTTTTTCAACACTAACACAAGTGCGAAAAG